>NC_052341.1:5645789-5773289 GCF_016432855.1 Salvelinus namaycush | reverse complement strand
TGTCTGTCTGTTTGTCTCTCTCTCCCCCTCGCTTTCTATCTTGCTCTCTCGCCCTCTCCCTATCCCACTCTCTCTCTTAGAAATGCCTAATTATTGATACATTTATGTATTTTATTAAAAGCTAAGAGATACACTACATGACCAAAAGAATGTGGACACCTGCTCATCGAACATTTCATTCCAAAATCATGGGCATTAATATGGAGTTGGTCCCCCTTTGCTACTATAACAGCCTCCACTCTTCTGGGAAGGCTTTCCACTAGATGTTGGAACATTGCTGCAGGGACTTGCTTCCATTCAGCCACAAGAGCATTAGTGAGGTCGGGCACTGATGTTGGGCGATTAGACCTGGCGCATTCCAATTCTTCCCAAGGGTGTTCGATGGGGTTGAGGTCAGGGCTCTGTGCAGGCCAGTCAAGTTCTTCCACCCCAATCTCGACAAACCATTTCTGTATGGACCTCACTTTGTGCACGGGGACATTGTCATGCTGAAAATCAGCCCCAGACCATTATTCACCCTCCATCAAACTTTACTGTTGGCACTATACATTCAGGCAGGTAGTGTTTTCCTGGCATCCGCCAAACCCAGATTAGTCCGTTGGACTGGATGGTGAAGCGTGATTCCTCACTCCAGAGAAGGCGTTTCCACTGCTCCAGAGTTCAATGACGGCAAGCTTTACACCCCTTCAGCTTACACTTGGCATTGTGCATTGTGATTTTAGACTTGAGTGAGGCTGCTCAGGCATGGAAATCAATTTCATGATGCTCCAGACGAACAGTTATTGTGCTGACGTTGCTTCCAGAGGAAGTTAGGAACTCGGTAGTGAGTGTTGTAGTCTTGGTTAGCTCAGTTGGTAGAGCATGCTGCTTGCAATGCAAGGGTTGTGGGTTTGATTCCCATGGGAGACCATTATGAAAAAAGTATGAATCTGCACCGAGGATTTATACGCACAGAGGACAGATTATTTTTATGCGCTTCAGTACTAGGCGGTCCCGTTCTGTGAGCTTGTGTGGCCTACCCCTTTGTGGCTGAGCCGTTGCTGCTACTATAATTTTCCACTTCACAATAACAACACTTACAGTTGACTGGGGCAACACTACCAGGGCAAAAATTTGACGAACTGACTTCTTGGAAAGGTAGCATCCTATGACGGTGCCACGTTGAAAGTCACTGAGCTGTTCAGTAATTCTATTCTACTGCCAATGTTTGTCTATGGAGATTGCATGGCTGTGTGCTCAATTTTATACAACTGTCAGCAACGGGTGTGGTTGAAATATCCGAATCCACTAATTTGAAGGGGTGTCCACATACTTTTGTATATACAGTGCGTTCGTAAAGTATTCAGACCCCTTGACTTTTTCCACATTTTGTTACGTTACAGCCATATTCCAAAATGGATTTTTTAAAATCCTTAGCAACCTACACACAATACACCATAATGACAAATTAAAAGAGGTTTTCAGAAATGTTTTTACAAATTTATAAAATAATATATACCTTATTTACATAAGTATTCAGACCCTTTGCTATGAGACTCAAAATTGAGCTCAGGTGCATCCTGTTTCCATTGATCATCCTTGAGATGTTTCTACATCTTGATTGGAGTCACCTGTGGTCAATTGAATTGATTGGACATGATTTGGGAAGGCACACACCTGTCTATATAAGGTCCCACAGTTGACAGTGCATGTCAGAGCAAAAACCAAGACATGAGGTCGAAGGAATTGTCCATAGAGCTCTAAGACAGGATTGTGTCGAGGCACAGACCTTGGGAAGGGTACCAGAACATTTCTGCAGCATTGAAGGTCCCCAAGAACACAGTAGCCTCCATCATTCTTAACTGTAAGAAGTTTGGAATCACCAAGACTCTTCCTGGAGCTGGCCGCCCAGCCAACTGAGCAATCGGTCGAGAAGAGTCTTGTTCTGACAGAGCTCTCCCTGAAGATAAAGATGGGAGAACCTTCCAGAAGGACAACCATCTCTGCAGCACTCCAACAATCAGGCCTTTATGGTAGAGTGGCCACAAGGAAGCCACTCCTCAGTAAAAGGCACATGACAGCCCACATGGAGTTTGCCAAAAGTCACCTAAAGACTCTCAGACCACGAGAAACAATATTCTGTGGTCTGATGAAACCAAGATTGAACTCTTTGGCCTGAATGCCAAGCATCACGTCTGGAGGAAACCTGGCACCGTCCCTACGGTGAAGCATGGTGGTGGTAGCATCACGCTGTGGGATATTATTCAGCGGCAGGGACTGGGAGTCTAGTCAGGATCGAGGCAAAGATGAATGGAGCATCTTTGTACAGAGAGATCCTTGATGAAAACCTGCTCCAGAGCGCTCACCTTCCAACAGGACAACAACCCTAAGCACACAGCCAAGACAACACAGAAGTGGCTTCGGGACACGTCTCTGAATGTCCATGAGTAACCCAGCTAGAGCCCGGACTTGAACCTGATCTAACATCTCTGGAGAGACCTGAAAATAGCTGTGCAGCAACGTACTGAGTAAAGGGTCTGAATACTTATGTAAATGTGATATTTAATTTGTAAAAAATGTGCAACAAATTCTGAAAACCTGTTTTTGCTTTGTCATTATGGGCTATTGTGTGTAGATTGATGAGGGGGGGGGGAACTTTTTAATCCATTTTAGAATAAGGCTGTAACATAACAAAGTGTGGAAAAAGTCAAGAAGTCTGAATACTTTCCGAATGCACTGTATAGTGTCCTGTATAATGAATACCTGAACAACTAAAGAGCTACCTGGGCTCCTTAAAATGCAGCTTCTAGTTCAGTCTGGAGGCTGCTGGAGGAGGAAGACTACTGACAAATTACAACCGTCGCCGCCACTGCTGCTAACACCTCTATCGTCACCGGGACCACATCACACCTCGCCGCCGATGACCTTGCAACCAGAGGGAGGCCAATGCGTGTTTTGCTCTCCCCCCTCTGTCCCCTGCACTGGACCAGACCATGGGATGGTGCCAAAGACGCTTGACAACAACGGACGACGAGGAATGACAGCCAAACAACTACCGACAAACAAACTAACAAACCAACGGCAGATGAGCGACGGACTGGTGGTGTCAGCGACCATCTTCATGACCCTCCAGCAGCATGGACGTTATTCTCTGGAAGTTTGTTGTGTGTGTGAATGGTGTTTTTTTGTTGCTAAGAATTTCAAGATAAAGAACCTTTTAAACCTTTATAAACTTGCCTGCGATTTACTCATAGCAGGGTTTATTTATAACGTAATGCATAATCTACCATCTGTAGGTAAAGCTTTAAGTATAAGAGATGATGTACCGTTATCTGCGCTAAGTATGACATATTGCAATATATTACTAAGTATGACAATTTGCTATGTATTACTAAGTATGACATATTGCAATATATTACTAAGTATGACAACTTGCTATGTAATACTAAGTATGACAACTTGCTATGTATTACTAAGTATGACAACTTGCTATTATTACTAAGTATGACAACTTGCTATGTAATACTAAGTATGACAACTTGCTATGTAATACTAAGTATGACAACTTGCTATGTATTTCTAAGTATGACATATTGCTATGTATTTCTAAGTACGACATATTGCTATGTATTACTAAGTATAACATATTGCTATGTATTACTAAGTATGACATATTGCTATTTATTACTAAGTATGACATATTGCTATGTATTACTAAGTATAAAGTATTGCTATTTGAAGCAATACCATCTTCAGTATTTTCAAGTGGGTCAGTCAGTGTGGTAAAATATTGAGTGTGCAGACGCATCAAGAATTAGTAGCTTGAAGGCGTTTTACTCTTGTGTCTGTGTGGTGTGTGTGTGAGTGATGTGTTAAGTATAGATATCTCAGAGGTGTTGCACTGTGGTGTGTTCCGGGCCTGAGCAGTGACGACTGAGGAGAGAAACTAGGAGATGAGTGGAGGATATATATGTGTGTCTATAGAGAAGAGGCTGGCGTGGCACTGAGGCCTAAATCTGTCTCTAACTCTTAATTAAGCCCTGGGCTCCAGTGGCCTTGACTTATTAAGCACACACACACACTGCAGGGAACAGAAGAACTGTCCTTGGATGTTTTATGTATCAGTCCCTGATTAGTTACCTTTGAAGGAAGGAGGGGAAGAAAGAAGAAATAAAGATGAAAAGAATAAAGAAAGTCAGAAACAAAGAAATACATAAGAAAGAAAGTAGAATGAAAAAACTGAGAAAGGAGAGGAGGGAGATAGAAAGAAAGTGGAATACAGCCACAAAGGCAGATGAAATCAACCTCTCTCAATTAAACTCTAAATCTGGTCTATTGAATTTATCAGCAGTATGGTTTTAAAACTGAGACGAGGGGGAATATAGGAGAAAGGAGGATGGGAGCGGAAAGGAGATGAGATGGGAGGAGAGGGAGGATATGAGAGGAGATGAGAGGAGAAGAGTTTAGCGGAGAGGAGGAGAGGAGAGGGGAAGAGGAAGATAGGAAAGGAGAGGAGAGGAGATGGGACGAGAGGAGACGAGAAGAGAGGAGAGGAGAGGAGAGGAGAGGAGAGGAGAGGAGAGGAGAGGAGAGGAGAGGAGAGGAGTGAGGAGAGGAGAGAGGAAGAGGAGGAGAGGAGAGAAAAGGAAAGGAGAGAAGAGGAGTAGACAGGAGAGAATAAGAGAGGAGAAGAAAGAGGAGAGGAAATGAGAGGAGAGAAGAATGGAGTAGAGGAGAAGAGAGGAGATGAGAGGAAAGGAGAGGAGAAGACAGGAGAATGGAGAAGAAGGGAGGGGAGGAGGGAGAATAAATTAGAGAAAAGGAGAGGAATAAAGAGTGGCGGAAAGGAAAGGAGATATGAGAAGAGAGGAGAAGGAAGGAGAGGGGAGGAGAGGAGGACAGTAGAAGAGATGATATGAGGAGAGGAGAGAAGAAGAGAGGAGAGGAGAGAAGAGGAGGAGAGTAGAGGAGAAGACAGGGGAGGAGGAGAGGGGAGGGGAGGGGAGGAGACGAGAGGAGAGGAGAGGAGAGGAGAGGAGAGGAAATGAGAGGAGAATGGAGTAGAGAAGAGACGAGTGGATGAAAGGAAAGGAGAAGACAGGAGATGAGAGGAAAGGGAAGGAGAGGATAGAAGGGAGAAGAAGGGAGGGGAGTAGAGGAGAGGATTAAAGAGTGGAGGAAAGGGGAGAAAAGAAGAACGGAGGACAGAAGAGAAAAAGAGAATGGAGGAGAGAACAGAGGAGAAAAGATGAGAGAAATGGGGAAAAGCAGAGTGATAGGATGTCCAGGCAATGAAAGTGTTTTTCAGATTGAGCTGAGCTCTGTAGAGGGACTTGGGTAAGAGATAATTCCACTCCACATAGTCAGTCTTTGTAATACGTGAACAATAATCTGTTTTAGATAGAGGGGAGCTGTAGCCTACTCTATGGAAAAGATTAATTAAATGGTGGAATAGTTTGCAACTGCTTTTCTCTGAAGAGATTTTGAGATATAAAAGTGAGAAGGTTAATGTAGAGTTCATAAAAGAGAAAATACATGAAGGTCAAAGATAAACTCTGGCCACCCTAGTCATAGACTGTTCTCTCTGCTACCGCATGGCAAGCGGTACCGGAGCGCCAAGTCTGGGTCCAGGAGGCTTCTGGACGGCTTCTGCCCCCAAGCCATAAGACTCCTGAACATCCAATCAAATGGCTGCCCGGACTGTTTCCATTGACCCCCCTCCTCTTTAGCACCGCTGCTACTCTCTGTTGTTATCATCTGTGCATGGTCACTTTGGTGGCTGTGCCAGCATGTACATATTCCCTCACCAACCGGTGACTCTGTACCGGTGCCCCCCTGTCTATAGTCTCGCTATTGTTATTTTACTGCTGCTCTTTAATTACTTGTTACTTTTATTTCTTATTCTTACTCATATTTTTATTTTTTTACTGAATTGTTGGTTAGGGGCTCATAAGTAAGCATTTCACTGTAAGGTCTACACCTGTTGTATTTGGCGCATGTGACTAATACAATTTGATTTGATTTGAAATAACCTCAATTGTGATTTGTTGGGTTTCACCTCATGAGAAATAGAGTTAGAAACGTTGGAAAAGTACTGCAGATGTGATTGTCTAGGTATTTCTGTTTCTTTCTGTTTCCCTTCGGTTTGAATTGATTTTGCTCTATGTTGAATGTGTTGTGATTCCCTCTTCAGCCACCTGTGATACAAGTCAGTATTAGATGTCCATCCCTGCCTGAGGAAGTCAGGAGATGATGTGGAAACACGTCACTAGGGGCAACAGTGAGCGCTTTAACCTTCAAGTTGGTTTCAGTTTTGTGTTGTGGATGGAGTGTTTATCTGCCTCTGGTGCAAAAGGTTGCATGTTGGAATTAGTTCTTTTTGTTTTAAGACTATCCCAAATCTTAACTCTTACCGTAACCATTCGGAGTTAATGCCTAACCTTAAGCTTTTGGATTTCATTCCTAAACTTAACCCTAACCTTAAGCTTTTGGATTTCATTCCTAAACTTAACCCTGACCTTAAGCTTTTATATTTCATTCCTAAACTTAACCCTGACCTTAAGCTTTTGGATTTCATTCCTAAACTTAACCCTGACCTTACAAATTCAGATTTAATGCCTAAATTTAACCACAAACACTTAGAAATTTGACGTTTGGGACAACTTTGTAATTTGATTCTTGAGAAACATGGATGAATGATGCGAGACCGTGAGAGCTTGTTGCTTCACACCGTTTTTTTTCATGTAGTTTGATTGCTTTCAAATCAAATCCCTAGAAACTGTTTTTTGCTTATGTTCCAAGACAACCGACTTTTCATTTAAAATGTAAAAGTATATCTATTTGAAAGTAGATGAAGTCATTATACCTTTGAAAAATACTGTACCTGTTTGTCCCAATTTCCCTACGATATGCATGCAGTCAGAGAGAGCTCAGTCAGTCAGGGAGACCAGAGCTCATTCAGATGATAAAACAACATCTTGCTGTGTATGTGTACAGTATGCTCTCCTACTTCCTGCCTAGACTATGGGACTGCAATCCTATGTTTGATTCCCACTGCTAAAAATACCTATTTTTAAACATTGTTGTCCAAAAAAGGAGAAGACCGTGTTTTCGATGCTCTGGTTGTTATGGTTTTACTTTGCAAAAACCTTTGGCTTAAAAAAAATACAAAAATAAAATAAAACCCACACCTACAGTACCAGTCAAAAGTTTGGACACACCTACTCAATCAAGGGTTTTTCTTTATTTTTACTCACTTCTACATCCAAACACAAATGGAATCATGTAGTAACCAAAAAAATGTTAAACAAATAAAAACATATTTTATATTTGAGATTCTTCAAAGCAGCCACCCTTTGCCTTGATGACAGCTCTGCACACTCTTGACATTCTCTCAACCAGCTTCATGAAGTAGTCACCTGGAATGCATTTCAATTAACAGGTGTTCCTTGTTAAAAGTTAATTTGTGAAATTTCTTTCCTTCTTATTGCACTTGAGCCAATCAGTTGTGTTGTGACAAGGTAGTGGTGGTATAAAGGGTATAGGGTGCAATTTGGGACACAACCTCAGACAGAGTTCTGCTGTATCATCTGACCTTGAGTCAGTATTGTGTGGTCTTACAGGAGGACACAGACATATATCAGTCCTACACACAGACAAACAATGCGCACGCACACAGGCACCACACCTCATCCAGTTCTCGCCCTTCCTAAATCAAGCCGACACTGTCACACCTAGCGGCCGTAAAGTAGTAGCCAGTTCTGCTGTGTCAGTAAAGGTTCAACCCAATAAAAGGTGGGCGGTACTAAAACACACCTCTTTATGCTTCGTGAAGGCACGGGAGATATTATAGCACCCAGTCCATCCCAGACCAGACACAACAACCGATCTCAGACTAGGGCTCTGTCCCAAATGACACCCTATTCCCCATATACTGCACTAATCCCAAAAGTAGTGCACTATATAGGGAATATGGTGCCATTTGGGACAGACCCTAGGCTTTGAGTTCAGAGGGGTAGTTACAGAATACGTTTTATTTCTGGAGAAAGGTTACTATGAGAATCCCTACTGATGGCTGGTATGAGGGCCAGTTTATGCTGGTAGGACTACTGTTATCCGGGCCTCAAGGATCCCAGTTCTGTTTTATATTCCAACAAGATCTTACGTTTTGTACCAATTTGACTTCAGATTCTGACATTTATCTTTGTTTCTCCGAACTCCCTCCCCAAAAAATTCACACCCTGAGTGGCTCTTCCTGCTCTGCGTCATTCCGTTTCTCCAAACGTACATTTTCAAAGTTAAGGGTTAAGGTTTGGGATAGCGTTAAAACAAAAACAATATTAGCTAGTGTCTACCACTGGGATTGAACACATGAGATTACTCATGTGACTAAGCCCATCCATCAACCCAGTTCACAATGCTCTAGCAAAACGCAAGCCTACTTCATGGTAATACCGCTCACTGTTGCCCGTAGGAATGCATTTCCCGACTTCATCAGGACATGGACAGACGTCCAATTTTGAAGTAAATCTTAAACGATCTGTCTGTTTTTTCTACCTGATGGTTAATTGTATCAGGGGAGGATTGAAAAGCAGTTGTGCTGAAGACCTGATTTTAAAAGTCTTGGTTTAAGGCCAAAATCCTAATATCCATTCCAAGCCAGAAGAGATGGACATTTTGAGTTATGTTCAAGAATCATGATTTTTTTGACTGCTTCTGCAACCCCCCCCCCCCTCTCCATTCCTTCCCCAGACTCACCAAATCTACTTACTTCACTAGTTGGTGTTTTCCCCAAAATGGATGATGGTTGTAGTTAATATGCAGAGAGGAAGTACACATGATACATTCCTCTTTTACTGAAGTAGGGGATGAAATATGCATGACTTCAGAGAGCTGTCTGATAGAGGAAGAGAGAGAGCGCGGAAGAGAGGGGGGAGAGTGAGGGAGAAAGAGGGGGGAGAGTGAGAGAGCAAGGGAGGGGGGAATAGAGGGAGGCAGAGAGAGGTGGGTGGGGGGGTGGGGGGGGGGCGAGGAAGACGGGCGAGGGGGAGGGAATGGATCCCAGTAGTTTTGACACTGATGTTGGATGAGGACAGTATGCAGTCTTTCCCTCCCTCCCTCCCTCCCTCCCTCCCTCCCTCCCTCCCTCCCTCCCTCCCTCCCTGTTCCATTTCCACTTTCATCTCATCGGTCTATCTCGCTGGGGTCAGCTGCACTGCTCTCACCACCTGTTAGCACTCCTCTGACCTTTCTCTCTCTATTTCTCTCTCTCTCGTTCTCTCTCTTTCTCTCTCTCTCTTTCTCTCTCTCTATTTCTCTTTCTCTCTCTCTCTCAAATCATTTCAAAAGGCTTTATTGGCATGGGAAAAATATGTTTACGTTGCCAAAGCAAGTGAAATAGATAATAAACAAAAGTGAAATAAACAATAAAAATGTACAGTAAACATTACAATCAAAGGAATAGAAACATCTGAAAGGTCATAATGTTGCTATGTACAGTGTTTTAACGATGTGCAAGTAGTTAAAGTACAAAGGGAGAATAAATAAATATAGGTTGTATTTACAATGGAGTTTGTTCTTCACTGGTTGCCCTTTTCTTCTGGCAACAGGTCACAAATCTTGCTGCTGTGATGGCACACTGTGGAATTTCACCCAGCAGATATGGGAGTTTATCAAAATTGGATTTGTTTTCAAATTCATTGTGGGTCTGTGTAATCTGAGGGAAATATGTGTCTCTAATATGGTCGTACATTTGGCAGGAGGTAAGGAAGTGCAGCTCAGTTTCCACCTCACTTTGTGGGCAGTGAGCACATAGCCTGTCTTCTCTTAAGAGCCAGGTCTGCCTATGACGGTCTTTCTCTATTCTCTCTATTTTTCTCATGATTTGGTTGGGTCTAATTTTGTTGCGGTTGCTGTTTCTCTCTCTCGCCCCCCCCCTCTATCTTCCACACCCCCTCTCTCGATTTCTCTCGACTACCCTCTCTACCCTTAGATCCCCCCCCTTCTCTCTCTCGCCTCCCCTCTCTCCTCCACCCCCCCCTCTCTCTCTCGCCTCCCCTCTATCTTCCACACCCCCTCTCTCGATTTCTCTCGACTACCCGCTATCTTCCTTTATATCCCTCTGCCTCTTTCTCTTTCTCGATGTTTAAATGCATGAATAGTTAAATAAAGAGCTTTTAAAAGTAAAAAAGTAAAACAATGAATAAATCAGTACCCCCAACTCAAAACATCTTCTTGCTTCTAGGTCTCTATATCTCCCTCCCTTTCTCACCCTCTCCGTCTCCTTCTAAGCCATCTAAACCAAGAACAGAAACCAGAAGAGAACATGCTACACCTCCTATAATCCGGTAAAGGGAGGAGAGGGCTGTCGCAGCTCTAGTGCAGAGGAAGAGAGAGAGAAGAGCGGAGAGGGGGAAAGGGAGGAGAGGGCTGTCGCAGCTCTAGTGCAGAGGAAGAGAGAGAGAAGAGCGGAGAGGGGGAAAGGGAGGAGAGGGCTGTCGCAGCTCTAGCTGACAAACTTGTAGTGAATGACAAATGAAAAGTTGTGAAGTTACTCCATGTATATTATGCTGGTAAATGTGTAGATGTTAACTATGTGGTGAACCTCTACAGAAGAGTTTGTACAGAATGTCCTGAACATTTTCAACCAGGGAATAACAGTGTCCTTGGAATATTTTCAAATACTTTTCAATAAATACCAAACAAAAATAACATTGTAGATAAATTCGAACTGTCTGTTCCAAAAAGTAACTAAGTAAAACACTAGCCATCTGTCTGTAAGTGTTATATCATTGACACTATAATTCATTTGATTATGATTTCCAATGTTTGTCATCAAAGTCTTCTGTCTCATCCTACCTCCTCATTTGCTTTAAGCATATCGAGTTTCTAGAGGACATTTAATTCCTGTGAGAATTTTTTTTTAAATATGGTTTGATTGCTTTCAAATTAAATCCCTAGAAACTGTTATTGGCTTTTGTTTCAAGGCAACAGACTTTTAATTTGAGTTTTAATTTAAAACTGAAAAGTATTTCTATTTGAAAGGAGATGAAGTCATTATACCTTTGAAAAATACCTGTTTGTGCCAATTTCCCTACGATACGAATGCAGTCAGAGAGAGCTCAGTCAGTCAGGGAGACCAAAGCTCATTCAGATGATAAAACAATTGGCTGTGATTGTGTGTATGTGTGTATGCGTGTGTGTGTCTTGAATGAACACAAGGGGAATGGATGCTCCTCTCAGTAGTTAGCCCAGGCTACAGACAGTGTGTTTGTGTTTTTTTGTGTTTGCGTGAGTACAGGCGCGCATGTGTGTTTGTGTGTGTGTGTGTGTAGCAGCAATGCTAATCACAGCCAGTAGATGACTTATTGATTAAACAGATTCAGTAATGCAGAGGACGTATCTGGAGACTCTACTACACTGGGCTTTGTTTTAGTCATGAAGGAACTCTCTCCCGCTATCTATCTATCTATCTATCTATCTATCTATCTATCTATCTATCTATCTATCTATCTATCTATCTATCTATCTATCTATCTATCTATCTATCTATCTATCTATCTATCTATCTATCTATCTATCTATCTATCTATCTATCTATCTATCTATCTCTCTCTCTCTCTCTCTCTCTCTCTCTCTCTCTCTCTCTCTCTCTCTCTCTCTCTCTCTCTCTCTCTCTCTCTCTCTCTCTCTCTCTCTCTCTCTCTCTCTCTCTCTCTCTCACACACACACACACACACACACACACCCTTCAACAGTGATGGAGTGAAGAGGGGAGGCAGAGGAGAGGATGGAGGGATGTTTAAAGAGAGAAAAGAAGGAGGAGAAAGGACTTTGATAGAAAACCTCCAGGCTTCACTACCACCTGCTGTTTTTTTTTCTCTCTCTCTCTCTCTCTCTCTCTCTCTCTCTCTCTCTCTCTCTCTCTCTCTCTCTCTCTCTCTCTCTCTCTCTCTCTCTCTCTCTCTCTCTCTCTCTCTCTCTCTCTCTCTCTCTCTCTCTCTCTCTCTCTCTCTCTCTCTCTCTCTCTCTCTCTCTCTCTCTCTCTCTCTCTCTCTCTCTCTGTCCCTAGGTAGTGAATGTAGTCTAAGAACACATCCAGGGAGAAAGCAAGAGAATGACCTGACATCAGAAGAACACTCCTGACTGAATATCAAGGGATATTTTGTTCCTGTGACTGGACTGTACAACGCCAAGGCATGATCATGTAGGCGCACGCACGCACGCACACACACACACACACACACACACACACACACACACACACACACACACACACACACACACACACACACACACACACACACACACACACACACACACACACACACGCACACACGCACACACACACACACACACACACACACACAGTGCTGACAGCCCCTATCCCCATACCCCTGCCAGCCAGTCTGGGTTGTATGAATTATAGAGGTTTGCCAGCTGGGCTGCGACTGGCAGAGATTTACTGTGCTTCAGCAAGGTGCCAACGGCACGCCACAAATCTGCCTCCGAGCCCTGAGGATAGGACCGTGTGTGTGTCTGTGTGTGCGTGTGTGTGTTTCTATGCCCAGGGAAAGTAAAGGGGTTAGGATAGAGGATATCAGACATTTACCCTGGGTTGCACAGAGATAAACTGGCAGGGTCAGAGAGAAGGTGTGAATTTTTCATTCCACATATCCAGGCATAGTTTAGTTAAAGATAATCCTATAGGGGCCTTTCTGTCTTGCTAACTGTCTCCCCCCCCCCCCCCCCCCCCCTCTCTCTCTCTCTCTCCCCCTCCTCTCTCTCTCTCTCCCCCGCTCTCTCTCTCTCCCCCCCGCTCTCTCTCTTCCCCCTCTTTCTCACTGTCTTCCCCTCTCTCCCGCTCCATTTCAGTCTCCCTCTCCCTCTCTTTTTCTCTTCCTCTTTCGCTATTCCTCTCCCTATTTCTCGCTCTCTCTTTTTCTCTCTCTGAGTGTGTCTGTGTGTCTGTGTGTCTGTGTGTCTGTGTGTTTGTGTGTCTGTGTGTCTGTATATCTGTGTGTCTGTATATCTGTGTGTCTGTGTGTCTGTGTGTCTGTGTGTCTGTATATCTGTGTGTCTGTATATCTGTGTGTCTGTGTGTCTGTGTGTCTGTGTGTCTGTATGTCTGTGTGTCTGTGTGTCTGTGTGTCTGTGTGTCTGTATGTCTGTGTGTCTGTTTGTCTTTGTGTCTGTGTGTCTGTGTGTCTGTGTGTCTGTGTGTCTGTGTGTCTGTGTGTTAGTGTGAAATATGTGCTCCACACAGGGTTTACACTCTCTGAGCCTCCAGGATTCCAGTGAAGCTGTAAATCCCCATCACCACCTGCTTTACACCAAAAAGCTGTTGAGCTGACGTGTTTGTGTGTGTGTGTGTTTGTGCGTGTGGGTGTGTGTGTGTGCAGGGCAGGGCAGGGCACACACACACAAGTACTACAAGAAGACAGGAAAGCAGCACAATCTGATGAGTAAAGTATTTAACAGAACTATTTTTAACTGGAATAAATGCTGCACTTATTAACAACACAATTCCAGTCAAAATAGAAGATTGTCAGAAATACTGTAGCCTACCATGACTATTTCCAACCCAACTCCATATGTTGACAATATCATGGCTCCCAGTGGGTTTCAACGGTTTTGACCCCCAACCCCCAAAAAGGAGTGTAGCCTGTCATCACCAGCCAGGTCGTTCAAGATTGACGTCGAAGTTGGATGTCCTGAGGATGTTGGGAAATGCATTCAAAACCGCCCACTAGGGGCAACCGTGAGCACTGTTTCCATGAAGTAGGCGGTGATATTTAACCCTATCCCAAACCTTAACCCTTACCTTAACCATTCAGAATGAGTGTCCAAACTAATGTTTAAACCCTATCCCAAACCTTAACCCTTACCTTAACCATTCAGAATGAGTGTCCAAACTAATGTTTAAACCCTATCCCAAACCTTAACCCGTATCTTAACCATTCAGAATGAGTGTCCAAACTTAATGTTTAACCCTATCCCAAACCTTAACCCTTACCTTAACCATTCAGAATGATTGCCTAAATGTAATGTTTAACCCCATCCCAAACCTTAACCCTTACCTTAACCATTCAGAATGAGTGTCCAAACTTAATGTTTAACCCCATCCCAGACCTTAACCCTTACCTTAACCATTCAGAATGAGTGACTAAACTTAACCCTTAACTTCGAAATTTGACGTTGGAGAAATGGAACGAATCAGAGCAGTAGGGGCAATAAAAACATTTAGAAATTTTACATTTAGAGCAACTTAGAAATGTGATGTTTGGAGAATATGGAAGAACGTCAGACTGTGAGAGTTTCTTGGTCATTGCTGGCATAAACAGTGATGCTTTATCCAAACGCAAGATAGGCTACAGAAATAAACTGAGTTTTACACCTGAATTTGGACCTGAAAGTCATTTATACCTACAGTACATGTCCATACTACCTCAATCAGCCCGACTAACCGGTGCCTGTATATAGGCTCGCTACTGTTATAGCCTCGCTACTGTTATAGCCTCGCCACTGTATATAGCCTCGTTACCGTATATAGCCTCGCTACCGTATATAGCCTCGCTACTGTATATAGGCTCGCTACTGTATATAGCCTCGTTACCGTATATAGCCTCGCTACCGTATATAGCCTCGCTACTGTATATAGGCTCGCTACTGTATATAGCCTCGCTACTGTATATAGGCTCTCTACTGTATATAGCCTCGGTAACGTATATAGCCTCGCTACCGTATATAGCCTCGCTACCGTATATAGCCTCGCTACTGTTATAGCCTCGCTACTGTATATAGCCTCGCTACTGTATATAGCCTCGCTACTGTATATAGCCTCGCTACCGTATATAGCCTCGCTACCGTATATAGCCTCACTACTGTATATAGCCTCGCTACTGTATATAGCCTCACTACTGTTATTTTTCACTGTCTTTTTTACTGTTGTTTTTTTTATTTACTTATCTATTGTTTACCTAATACCTTTTTTTTTAACTTAGATATTGCACTGTTGGTTAGAGCCTGTAAGTAAGTATTTCACTGTAAGGTCTACACCTGTTGTATTTGGTGCACGTTACAAATAAACTTTGATTTGATTTGATGTTCGCAGCCAATATCAACTAGGGATATATCATGTCACTTCTCTGGAGTCATATGACCTACTTGTAGCAGAGGTCCTCATGGACAGCATGTTCTGTCTGCATCGCCCTGCCTGCAGAATGCTTCCTGCCGTGTAGCCCTGTTCTTCCTCACAAATATCGTAATAAATTTGCCAGAACACAGTGCCTTTGGAAAGCATTCAGATCCCTTGACTTTTTCCACATTTTGTTACGTTACAGCCATTTTTCAAAAATGGATGAAATTGTCCTGAGCAATCTACACAAAATACTCCATAATGACAAAGCGAAAACAGGTTTTTAAATGTATTCAAAATAAAAAACAGAAATACCTTATTTACATAAGTATTCAGACCCTTTGCTATGAGACTCGAAATTGAGATCAAGTGCATCCTGTTTCCATTGATCATCCTTGAGATGTTTCTACAACTTGATTGGAGTCCAGCTGTGGTAAATTTAATTAATTAGACATGATTTGGGAAGGCACATGCCTGTCTATATAAGGTCCCACAGTTGACAGTGCATGTCAGAGAAACAACCAAGCCATGAGGTCGAAGGAATTGTCTTTAGATCTCCGAGACAGGATTGTGTTGAGGCACAGATTTCGGGAAAAAGTTTGGCAGCATTGAAGGTCCCCAAGAACACAGTGGCCTCCATCATTCTTAAATGGAAGATGTTTGGAATCAGCAAGACTCTTCCTAGAGCTGGCCACCCGGCCAAACTGAGCAATCGGGGGAGAAGGACCTTGGTCAGGGAGGTGACCAAGAACCTGATGGTCACTCTGATAGAGCTGTAGAGTTCCTCTGTGGAGATGGGAGAACCTTCCAGAAGGATAACCATCTCTGCAACACTCCACCAATCAGGCCTTTATGGTAGAGTGGCCAGACAAAAGCCACTCCTCAGTAAAAGGCACATGACAGCCCACTTGGTGTTTGCCAAAAGGCACATAAAGGACTCAGACTATGAGAAACAAGATTCTCTGGTCTGTTGAAACCAAGATTGAACTCTTTGGCCTGAATGCCAAGTGTCACGCCTGGAGGAAACCTGGCACCATCGCTACGGTGAAGCATGGTGGTGGCAGCATCATGATGTGGGGATGTTTTTCAGCAACAGGGACTGGGAGACTAGTCAGGATCGAGGGAAAGATGAACGGAGCAAAGTAAAGAGAGATTCTTGATGAAAACCTGCTCCAGAGTGCTCAGGACCTCAGACTGGGGCGAAGGTTCACCTTCCAATAGGACAACAACCCTAAGCACACAGCCAAGACAATGCAGGAGTGGCTTCGGGACAAGTCTCTGAATGTCCTTGAGTGGCCTAGCCAGAGCCCGGACTTGAACCCTATCGAACATCTCTGGAGCGACCTGAAAATAACTGTGCAGCAACGCTCCCCATCCAACCTGACAGAGCTTGAGAGGATCTGCAGAGAAGAATTGGTGAAACTCCCCAAATACAGGTGTGCCAAGCTTGTAGCGTCATACCCAAGAAGCCTCGATGCTGCAATCGCTGTCAAAAGTGCTTCAACAAAGTACTGAGTAAAGGGTCTGAATACTTATGTAAATGTGATATTTAATTTTTTATAAATTAGCAAACATTTCTAAAAACCCATTTTCTTTAGCTTTGTCATTATGGTGTATTGTGTGTTGATTGATGAGGGGGAAAAAAACGATTTAATACATTTTAGAATAAGGCCGTAAGGTAACAAAATGTGGAAGAAGACAAGGTGTCTGAATACTTTCTGAATGCACTGTATGTTACATCTTCATCCCATTATATTGTTGGCAGTGCGATGTTACTGCGTATCTTTAGACATATAGCCAGTAGACACCCATACTAGGCATATCTGAAATATGACAATGATCAATCAAATCGTAGGGTAGGTTAAGATGAGTCACTAGTAGATTGCTAAACTGTATTTTATATGGATGACAAACGTAAGCCTACTCTGTTTTTGTCAGGAAAAAAGTGAAGGAAATTAAGCAAGTTCTTTCTGGTCACTAATCTGGAAATGCACACCCACCTTTGCCACAATGCTGATGACTGATCATTGGTCAACAACAACATTTTTGGTTTTGAAGCATTTAACAACGACTTGCGGGCAGTGGGTTCAGAACAACAACTACAAAACATGTACACAAAAAGGGATGCTGGAAGGCCAGCCTGGAAGAACAGACTGGGAGGACAGACTGGAAGGACAGACTGGTAGGACAGACTGGGAGGACAGACTGGTAGGACAGACTGGTAGGACAGACTGGAAGAACAGACTGGAAGGACAGACTGGTAGGACAGACTGGGAGTACAGACTGGAAGAACAGACTGGAAGTACAGACTGGTAGGACAGACTGGAAGGACAGACTGGAAGAACAGACTGGAAGGACAGACTGGTAGGACAGACTGGAAGGACAGACTGGTAGGACATACTGGAAGAACAGACTGGTAGGACAGACTGGAAGGACAGACTGGAAGAACAGACTGGAAGGACAGACTGGTAGGACAGACTGGAAGAACAGACTGGGAGGACAGACTGGTAGGACAGACTGGAAGAACAGACTGGTAGGACAGACTGGAAGTACAGACTGGTAGGACAGACTGGAAGGACAGACTGGAAGAACAGACTGGAAGAACAGACTGGGAGGACAGACTGGAAGAACAGACTGTAAGGGAAGTCCCCCCCCAATTGTACAAAATAACATGGCAAGTTATTGGCACCGAGCGCAGCATATACACGATGGACAAATACACTACTTCTGGCGGTGTTTCATCCAAAGTTGATGGCAAATGCCATATTGCAAATGAGCTGTGTAACACTCCAAAATTCCTATAGTGGGCGAGTTTGTTCTATCTAAATTTTTCATAGGCCTTTTGTAACGCAAGTCAAGACCCAAGAGTAAAATTTTGAGATTTTGAAAGTTTTGGCAAAAACTTATCACCCCCTTAAAAAAGTGCTTTCTGGACCGTTTTTCGAAATTCTTTCGAGTTTTATGTCAATTACACATGTGTAAGAACTATATGAAAATACTTTTTTCAAATTTTATTAACATAATTTTTTTTTTAATTTTATTTGAACTTAAGGAATATGTTTTGTGCATTTGGAATGTGATTTCATAGGAAGTCAAAAGTCAAAAGTCAAAAATGTCAAAAATTTGGAAAAAACGTATAACCTCCTTTAAAAAAGTGCTTTCTGGACCGTTTTTTTGAAATTCTTTCGATTTTTTAGGTCAATTACACATGTATAAGAACTGTATGAAGATACTTTAGTCACATTTTATTATCATAATTTTTTTTGAAATGTTTACTTGTACTTAAGGAATATGTTTTGTGCATTTGCAATCTGATTTAATATGAAGTCAAAAATGGGAATAAATTAGAAAAAACTTATCAACCCCTTTAAAAAAGTGCTTTTTGGATTTCATAGTCGAAAATAACATTTTGTTTTTAAAAGGCCAAAATGAAGCATTTAAAACCGTTTTGAAAAATGACGCCTGGTAACCCAAAACATGAAACAGAATATTTTTTGACTTTTTTTGGAAACCTCCTTAAATCACTCAGGCCGGACCCCCATTGACTCGAGAAGAAAAAACAAAACAAAAATTCCAGAAGAAAAAACATAGAATATTTTCTGACTTTTTTTGAAAACCTCCATAAATCACTCAGGCCAGCACACATTGATTTTTGGCCGTAGAATAGTGCTCCCAGAGCGGGTATGGAAGTCTGGATGCCCCCTAAAAGCAATTTCAACCATGGCACCTGGTAACCCAAAAAAAATACCAGGTGCACGAAAAGTTTGGACTTAGAATTTTTTTTGAGTTTTTTGGAAAAACTCCATAAATCACTCAGGCCATTGACTCGAGAAGAAAAAACATAAAATATTTTCCAGAAAAAAAACAGAATATTTTTTGACTTTTTTTGAAAACCTCCATAAATCACTCAGGCCAGCACCCATTGATTTTTGCCCGTAGTATAGTGCTCCCAGAGCGGGTATGGAAGTCTGGATCCCCCCTAAAAGCATTTAAGGCTTTGTGTGTCTTTAAGCACCATACTTTTTCATTCCATCCTTGCTGTGTGTGTCTGTGTGTGTGTGTGTGAGCTTTTCTTTGACATCTGTTTAGAGAAATGACTGATTTACACTTCATGAGGGTTGCCTAATCACACACTTAAAGTTTTGGAAAGATCTGACTTTTTTAACCCTTTGAAACAGCACCTATGACCCCATTTTAAGGCACTTCCGGTTGGCACAGGAAGCTATAAGTAAAGACCTATCCTGATCGGGGTATGATTTTACAGAATCCTGAGTTTTAAGTCTATACGTTAAGAACTGACTGATTTACACAGGGTTGAATGCACTATATATCACAAACTGCTGGTTGGGTATGGCAAAACACTTTTAGGGTGATTTTATCACTTCCGGTTGCTCCAGGAAGCTTAGAATCAACACAGGTAGACCTCATAGTGGCTTGATGGATTGTCATTGAAGACAGGTTCATAAGACATTCATAACCCTCATAGGGTTTATTTAAAGAATGCACGTTACATTTGCATATGATTCAACAGTGAAAAACATCACATCATATTGCAAACATAACACGCTGTTGAATCATATTGCAAACACACACTGTTACATTTGCAATATGATGTGTTGAATCATATTGCAAACATAACACAGTGTTACATTTGCAATATGATGTGGTGAATCATATTGCAAACATAACACACAGTGTTACATTTGCAATATGATGTGTTGAATCATATTGCAAACATAACACAGTGTTACATTTGCAATATGATGTGGAGAATCATATTGCAAACATAACACACAGTGTTACATTTGCAATATGATGTGTTGAATCATATTGCAAATGTAACGTGCATTCTTTAAATACTTTAGAAATACAAAATTGAACGTCCTGATGACCTCAGGATGGCCGGGCAGTGTTAGTGGTTCCTCTCCATCGCTCGTTGCGTGGTAATTTCATCATGTCGATTTTGGTGATGGTACCCCCCCGTTGAAACATATTGCAAATGCACAAAAGTCAACTAGCAAGTCAGTGTCCATCAGTCAATTGGATATTGTCAGACACCAAACTGATACCATCTGACACTAAACTCACTTTTTCCAACTCCTTTAGAAGCCAACTATAACATATTTCAGAGCAGGCCCAAAATTCACAGCGCCTTCCATTTAAACCATAATAAAACAAATAATACGTAGTTATGTTCTAGCTGCGGGTCCAGTTCTCACATTATGTTTAGCCCTATGTGAGGCGACCTCGAATCCCAAGTTTCGGCTCGATAGGTCATTCGGTGCCCGAGCAATACCTTAATTGGTGCTGAAAATCCACTTTTTTCATTGCCTTGCTACGGGGTCCTTGAATGAGCAATCAAACAGGCTCGTTGGGGTCTGACTCTATGGGCCGAGCCGGTTTCAATGCACCTAGTCTTGAGACTCTGGGACTTTTCTAAATGTCGTCCGTTTCGTTGAGCTGAAATGAATTGAAAACATAGCAAATACACGAGGCTGTTTATCGGTCCGAGAACCTTCTAGAGCCACATAAATCACCGAGCACAATCGACCTGAGGTCTAGAACAGGTTTGTAAATTTTCAGAACTCTAGGTCTGACGGTTCTTTAAAAGTTCAAACAAAAGTAACTACTACATGCACTGTCTGCCTCTTAGCCCCTCAGTGTGTCCCTCCATCATTTCTGTTGATTGTGTATTTTTTTTTTTTTTTTGAAATCTGATGGGATGAATGACTGATTTACAGTTCAGGAGGGTTGTCTATTCACATATATGAAGTTTTGGAAAGATTTGACATTTTTAACCCTTCAAAACAGCCCATTTGACACCAATTATGGCACTTCCGGTTGGCACAGGAAGTTGAAAATAAACACATATACTCACTGGAGTATGCTGTTTGAGAATCCTGAATTTTAAGTCTATATGTTAAAATTTGACTGATTTACATAGGGCTGAATGCACTATTTCTCTCAAACTGCAGGTTGGCTATTGCAAACACTTTTAGGGTGATTTTACCACTTCCGGTTGCTCCAGGAAGCTTAGAATCGACACAGGTAGACCTCATGGTGGCCTGATGGACTGACATCAAAGACAGGTTCATAAGACAATCATAACCCACATAGGCTTTAGGTTGAATTTAGAGGTGCAGTCAATGTATTCCAATGGGGAGACATTTCATTGTAAACTATTTGATGTAAACACCTTCTTTTAACTGTGAAGGGTTAATGCCACAAGGTCAATGTTGGGCTTGCACAGATCGGGAGGACCTTAGGATTGTTCCTGAGGTGAAATTGTGCTTCTAACCTTAACGGTTCTCTCTCTGTGTCCCAAAAGGAAATAAAATTGACATTGAGGTCAAAGGGTCATTTGTGTCCGTTCTCTTGTAACGGTTGCTGCGCTCAGACCGAGCGAGCTACGGTCAAGCGGGGCGTCTCGTTGAACTCGGCACGGCCTGGAGATAATAGTAATGCCATTGCAGGCTTTGTGTGTCGTTAAGCACCGTACTTTTTCACTCCATCATTGCTTTGTGTGTGTGTTTCTGTGTGAGAGAGAGCTTTCCTTTGACATCTGCTTAGAGAAATGACTGATTTACAGTTCATGAGGGTTGTCTAATTACACAAATGAAGTTTTGAAAAGTTCTGACCTTTTTAACCATTCGAAACAGAACCATGACTCCATTTTAAGGCACTTCCGGTTGGCACAGGAAGCTATAGTTAAACACATATCTTGACTGGGGTATGCTGTTACAGAATCCTGAGTTTTAAGTCTATACGTTAAGAATTGACTGATCTACATAGGGTTGAATGCAGTGATTTTTCAAAATTGCAAGTCATGTATATCAGGACATCTTTTAGGCTGATTTAACCACTTCCGGTTGCTCCAGGAAGCTTAGAATTAACACAGGTAGACCTCATAGTGGCCTGATGGATTTTTATCAAAGACAGGTTCATAAGACATTCATAACCCACATAGGCTTCAGGTTGAATTTAGAGGCGCTCTCAATGTATTCCTATGGGGCGAAATGTCATTGTAAACGGTTTGATGTAAACGCCTTCTTTTAACTGTGAAGGGTTAATGCCACAAGGTCAAGGTTAGGCTTGCACAGATCGGGAGGACCTTAGGATTGTTCCTGAGGTGAAATGGTGCTTCTAACCTTAACGGTTCTCTCTCTGTGTCCCAAAAGATAATGAAATTGACATTAAGGTCAAAAGGTCATTTGTGTCCGTTCTCTTGTAACGGTCGCTGCGCTCAGACCGAGCGAGCTACGGTCAAGCGGGGCATCCCGTTGAACTCGGCACGGCCTGGGGAATATGGTGATGTCATTTTAGTGGTGATTTCAGAATGCTATTTTGGTGCATTCATGGAAGGCGCTGTGAATTTTGGGCCTCCTCTGAAAAATGTGATAGTTGGCTTCAAAAGGAGTTGGAAAAAGTGAGTTTGGAGTCAGATGGTATCAGTTTGGTGTCTGAAAATATCCAATTGACTGATGGACACTTGCTAGTTGACTTTTGTTGACACATGCTAGTTGACTTGCTAGTTGACTTTTGTACAATTTCAATATGTTTCAACGCGGGGCTACCATCACCAAAATCGACATGATGAAATTTCACCTAACGAGCGATGGAGAGGAACCACTGTCACTGCCCGGCCATCCTGAGGTCATCAGGACGTTGACTTTTGTATTTCTAAGGTATTTAAAGAATGCACGTTACATTTGCAATATGATTCAACATCACATCATATTGCAAATGTAACAGGCATTTGCAATATGAAAAACATCACATCATATTGCAAATGTAACGTGCATTCTCTTAACCTGTCTAGGACTGGGGTGCCGCTAGCGGCACCCCCCCCCCCCCCCCCCCCACTGAAAAGCCAGGGCGCGAAATTCAAAAAAAATATTTTTTTAAAATATTTAACTTTCACACATTAACAAGTCCAATACAGCTAATGAAAGATACAGATCGTGTGAATCCAGCCAACATGTCCGATTTTTAAAATGTTTTACAGGGAAGACACAATATGTAAATCTATTAGGTAAACACCTTCGCAAAAGAGACCATTTTTTCTTTGTCCACCAACACCACTAGCTATCACCAATTCGGCTAAACTAAGATATTGATAGCCACTAACCAAGAAAAAACCTCCTCAGATGACAGTCTGATAACATATTTATGGTATAGGATAGGTTTTGTTAGAAAAATGTGAATATTTCAGGTAGATATCATAGTTTACAATTGCACCCACCGTCACAAATCGACTAGAATAAATAGATAGAGCAACGTGTCTTACCTAATTACTAATCATAAAACATTTCGTAAAAATACACAGCATACACTAATCGAAAGACACAGATCCTGTGAATACAGACAATATTTCAGATTTTCTAAGTGTCTTACAGCGAAAACACAATAAATCGTTATATTAGCATACCACATATGCAAACGTTACCCCAGCATTGATTCTAGCCAAAGAGCGCGATAACGTCAACATCGCCAAAAGATATTAATTTTTTCACTAACCTTCTCAGAATTCTTCAGATGACACTCCTGTAACATCATATTACAACATACATATACAGTTTGTTCGAAAATGTGGATATTTAGCCACCAAAATCGTGGTTATACAATGAGAAAAGTAGCCGAGCTGGTCAGAAAATGCCGTGCGCCATATTAGACAGTGATCTAGTCGTATACATAAATACTCATAAACGTGACTAAAAAATATAGGGTGGACAGCGATTGATAGACAATTTAATTCTTAATACAATCGCGGAATTACATTTTTTAAATTATCCTTACTTTTCAATACAGTTTGCGCCAAGCGAAGCTACGTCAAAAAAGATGGCGTCCTAAGCCACTAACATTTTTCGACAGAAACACGATTTATCATAATAAATTGTTCCTACTTTGAGCTGTTCTTCCATCAGAATCTTGGGCAAAGAATCCTTTCTTGGGTCTAATCGTCTTTTGGTCAAAAGCTGTCCTCTTGCCATGCAGAAATGCACATTGCGTTCGGCATGAACTGGAACGGTGCCCAGAGATTCACAGTGGCTCAGAAATAAATGTCCCAAAATCGCACTAAACGGATATAAATTGCTATAAAACGCTTTAAATTAACTACCTTATGATGTTTTTAACTCCTATAACGAGTAAAAATATGACCGGAGAAATATAACAGGCTACACTAATGCTTGGAAAAACAGTAGGTCGGTATCCTCCGCGCGCATGACGCACCTAGAAAAGAGGTCCTACCTACAGGATTTTTTCATTTATAGTGGCTGTGATTGGGCAATCGATACCATTCAAAGCGTCATCACGTAAAGGCATCCAGGGGAAGACGTAAGCAGTGTCCGTATACTAATAGGAATAACAGTGGCCTTAAAACTGACTCCAGAACAGGGGCCAAAATGTGTGAAATCTGACTCCATGTCAGGGAAATTGCTGTAGAATGAGTTCTGTTCCACTTAGAGACAAAATTTCAACGGCTATAGAAACTATAGACTGTTTTCTATCCAATAATAATAATAATATGCATATTGTACGATCAAGAAGTTTGTAGGAAGCCGTTTCAAAAATTACACGATTTCCATAAATAGTGACAACAGCACCCCCTAGCCTTAACAGGTTAAATACTTTAGAAATGCAAAAGTCAACGGTCTGATGACCTCAGGATGGCCGGGCAGTGATAGTGGTTCCTCTCCATCGCTCGTTTCGTGAAATTTCATCATGTCGCTTTTTCCTCATGGTACCTCCCCGTTGAAACATATTGCAATTGTACAAAAGTCAACGAGCAAGTCAGTGTCCATCAGTCAAATAGATATTATCAGACACCAAACTGATACCACCTGACTCCAAACTCACTTTTTCCAACTCCTTTAGAAGCCAACTATAACATATTTCAGAGCAGGCCCAAAATTCACAGCGCCTTCTCTTTAAACCATAATAAAACAAATAATACATAGTTATGTTCTAGCTGCGGGTCCAATGTTCACATTATGTTTAGCCCTATGTGAGGCGACCTCGAATCCCAAGTTTCGGCTCGATAGGTCATTCGGTGTCCGAGCAAAACGCTAATTGGTGCTGAAAATCCACTTTTTTCATTGCCTTGCTACGGGGTCCTTGAATGAGCAATCAAACAGGCTCGTTGGGGTCTGTCTCTATGGGCCGAGCCGGTTTCAACGCACCTAGTCTTGAGACTCTGGGACTTTTCTAAAGATCGTCCGTTTCGTTGAGGTCAAATGAATTGAAAACATGGCAAATACACGAGGCTTTTTATCGATCCGAGAACCTTCTAGAGTCATATAATTCACCGTGCACAATCGACCTGAGGTCTAGAACAGGTTTGTAAATTTTCAGAACTCTAGGTCTGACGGTTCTTTAAAAGTTGGAACAAAAGTAACTACTGCAGGCACTGTCTGCCTCTTAGCCCCTCAGTGTGTCCCTCCATCATTTCTGTGTGGGTATGTATTTTTTTTTTTTTTGAAATCTGATGGGATGAATGACTGATTTACAGTTCAGGAAGGTTGTCTATTCACATATATCAAGTTTTGGAAAGATTTGACATTTTTAACCCTTTGAAACAGCCCATTTGACACCAATTATGGCACTTCCGGTTGGCACAGGAAGCTGAAAAAGAACACATATCATCACTGGAGTATGTTGTTACAGAATCATGAGTTTTAAGTCTGTATGTTAAAAATTGACTGATTTACATAGGTTTGAATGCACTATTTCTCTCAAACTGCATGTTGGGTATGGCAAACACTTTTAGGGTGATTTAACCACTTCCGGTTGCTCCAGGAAGCTTAGAATCGACACAGGTAGACCTCATGGTGGCCTGATGGACTGACATCAAAGACAGGTCCATAAGACAATCATAACCCACATAGGCTTTAGGTTGAATTTAGAGGTGCAGTCAATGTATTCCAATGGGGAGACATTTCATTGATGTAAACACCTTCTTTTAACTGTGAAGGGTTAATGCCACAAGGTCAGGGTTAGTCTTGCACAGATAGGGAGGACCTTAAGAACACTCCTGAGGTGAAATTGTGTTTCTAACCTTAACGGTTCTCTCTCTGTGTCCCAAAAGCAAATGAAATTGACATTGAGGTCAAAAGGTCATTTGTGTCCGTTCTCTTGTAACGGTCGCTGCGCTCAGACCGAGCGAGCTACGGTCAAGCGGGGCATCTCGTTGAACTCGGCACGGCCTAGAGATAATAGTAATGCCATTTTGGGCTTTGTGTGTCTTTAAGCACCGTACTTTTTCACTCCATCCTTCCTTTTTGTGTGTGTGTGTTTGAGTGAGAGAGCTTTTCTTTGACATCTGTTGGGATAAATGACTGATTACAGTTCATGAGGGTTGTCTAATCACACAATTGAAGTTTTGAAAAGATCTGACCTTATTACCCTTCAAACCTGACCCTATGGCACCATTTTAAGGCACTTTCAGGTTACATAGGAAGCTGAGAGTGAACACATACCCTCCTCTGTGTAGACTCTTATATAATATTGAGTTTTAAGTCTTTATGTTAAGAGCGGACTTATTTAAAGAGGGTTAAAGGAGTGTGTGTTATTTCATAAAATCATATAAAATCACAGGATTCTCGCAGAGCTTCGAGACCCACTTTAAAAATGTACGTCTGAACACACTGCAACTGGATCTGTGATTTTTTTGAAAAAAAAAATCCTCTTTGTGAACATCACCAAACGGTCAATGTACGATTTCTCTTAAATTACGATAGATAAATGGCTGGTTCTTTTTTTCCTGACACCGTATGCTTATGTACTTTGACATGAAGCGGTCAAATTAGCACCCTACTTGCGTTTTAACCCTTTAATCCCAGAAAAATGGCCATAACTCAAAAAGCGCCGAGGTCTCGACGCCATCTTGTTCGGGGCCAACTGCCCATTACTCCAAACCTACGCTCGCCGAGTTTCGTCTTCGAAATATTTTCAGTTTAGGAGAAAAGGCCGCGCTCGTTTGCCACGTGTTCGTGCGCCTGCAATATGATTTATTTTCCCTCTTGTGGGAATTTTCGAGAATGCAGAAAAAAGTCAAAAATTTGTCATTTTTATAAAACGGAAACCGAAATTCCGAAACGTTTTTTTGAGTGACTTCCTGAAAGAGTTCTCCGCCGCCCACGGCCCGACGCCGTCCGCGATTTTCTGCGACGTATTAAGACGTCAGGTAAGGGACCGTACATTTGCAATGGGACTTTCTTCACTAACCATACGGCTCCCGTCTCAGAGTTCCCTTAATGTATGGAAGGACAGACTGGTAGGACAGACTGGTAGGACAGACTGGAAGAACAGACTGGGAGGACAGACTGGAAGAACAGACTGGAAGGACAGACTGGTAGGACAGCCTGGAAGAACAGACTGGAAGGACAGACTGGTAGGACAGACTGGGAGGACAGACTGGAAGAGGTGACTGGGAGGGCAGACTGGAAGACCAGCCTGGAAGAACAGACTGGGAAGACAGACTGGAAGAACAGACTGGAAGGACAGACTGGTAGGACAGACTGGAAGAACAGACTGGGAGGACAGACTGGAAGAACAGACTGGAAGGACAGACTGGTAGGACAGCCTGGAAGAACAGACTGGAAGGACAGACTGGTAGGACAGACTGAAAGAACAGACTGGAAGGACAGACTGGGAGGGCAGACTGGAAGGGCAGACTGGAAGAACAGACTGGGAGGGCAGACTGGAAGGGCAGACTGGAAGAACATACTGGAAGTACAGACTGGTAGGACAGACTGGAAGGACAGACTGGAAGAACAGACTGGAAGGACAGACTGGTAGGACAGACTGGAAGGACAGACTGGTAGGACATACTGGAAGAACAGACTGGTAGGACAGACTGGAAGGACAGACTGGAAGAACAGACTGGAAGGACAGACTGGTAGGACAGACTGGAAGAACAGACTGGGAGGACAGACTGGTAGGACAGACTGGAAGAACAGACTGGTAGGACAGACTGGAAGTACAGACTGGTAGGACAGACTGGAAGGACAGACTGGAAGAACAGACTGGAAGAACAGACTGGGAGGACAGACTGGAAGAACAGACTGGAAGGACAGACTGGTAGGACAGACTGGTAGGACAGACTGGAAGAACAGACTGGGAGGACAGACTGGAAGAACAGACTGGAAGGACAGACTGGTAGGACAGCCTGGAAGAACAGACTGGAAGGACAGACTGGTAGGACAGACTGGGAGGACAGACTGGAAGAGGTGACTGGGAGGGCAGACTGGAAGACCAGCCTGGAAGAACAGACTGGGAGGACAGACTGGAAGAACAGACTGGAAGGACAGACTGGTAGGACAGACTGGAAGAACAGACTGGGAGGACAGACTGGAAGAACAGACTGGAAGGACAGACTGGTAGGACAGCCTGGAAGAACAGACTGGAAGGACAGACTGGTAGGACAGACTGGAAGAACAGACTGGAAGGACAGACTGGGAGGGCAGACTGGAAGGGCAGACTGGAAGAACAGACTGGGAGGGCAGACTGGAAGGGCAGACTGGAAGAACAGACTGGGGGAACAGACTGGAAGGGCAGACTGGAAGGGCAGACTGGAAGAACAGACTGGGAGGGCAGACTGGAAGGGCAGACTGGAAGAACAGACTGGGGGAACAGACTGGAAGGACAGACTGGAAGGGCAGACTGGAAGGGCAGACTGGAAGAACAGACTGGAAGGACAGACTGGAAGGGCAGACTGGAAGGGCAGACTGGAAGAACAGACTGGAAGGACAGACTGGAAGAACAGACTGGAAGGGCAGACTGGAAGGGCAGACTGGAAGAACAGACTGGAAGGACAGACTGGAAGAACAGACTGGAAGGGCAGACTGGAAGGGCAGACTGGAAGAACAGACTGGGGGAACAGACTGGAAGGACAGACTGGAAGGGCAGACTGGAAGAACAGACTGGAAGGACAGACTGGAAGAACAGACTGGAAGGACAGACTGGAAGAACAGACTGGAAGGGCAGACTGGAAGGGCAGACTGGAAGGGCAGACTGGAAGAACAGACTGGAAGGACAGACTGGAAGAACAGACTGGAAGGGCAGACTGGAAGGGCAGACTGGAAGAACAGACTGGGAGGACAGACTGGGAGGGCAGACTGGAATGGCAAAGGGGCATGTGCTGTGCACAGGTAGCCCTATCTTTGCACGTGGCTGCATGTGTGTGTGTGTGTTGCTGAGCTCCTGTTTTGACTGGTGCTTGAATCAGGGCTTCGGGGTTGAATTAATGGTGAAGGGATGAGGGGATGGTAGAGAGAGGAATAGGGAGGATAGGGAGGGGAAAATGGATAGAGAGAAGATGGAATGGAGAGGGAAATAGGGAGGTAAGGAGGGATAGAGAGAGGATGGGATGGAGAGGGGAATAGGGAGGGAAGGAGGGATAGAGAGAGGATGGGATGGAGAGGGAACTAGGGAGGGAAGGAGGGATAGAGAGAGGATGGAATGGAGAGGGGAATAGGGAGGGAAGGAGGGATAGAGAGAGGATATAATGGAGAGGGAAATAGGGAGGGAAGGAGGGATAGAGAGAGGATGGAATGGAGAGGGGGATAGGGGGGGAAGAGGTATAAAGGTTTTATTAATCTCACGGAATCTCATGCTAAATTTACAGAACAAAGCTTGGAGGGAGATAGAGTTAGAAAGAGAGAGAGGAAGGGAGAGAATGTGATGGAGTGGGGGATGTGAGGATGGAGAGAATGTGATGGAGTGGGGGATGTGAGGATGGAGAGAATGTGATGGAGTGGGGGATGTGAGGATGGAGAGCAAAGAAGAGAAGAGCAGTTAAGTAGGGAGGGTGAGGGAGGGAGGGAGGGTTGGAGAGATGGATAGAGAGGAGGAACAAAGAGGGATGGAGAGAGGGATGAGAGAAGAGGAACAAAGAGGGATAGAGAGAGGGATAGAGAGAGGAGGAACAAAGAGGGATGGAGAGAGGGATGAGAGAAGAGGAACAAAGAGGGATAGAGAGAGGGATAGAGAGAGGAGGAACAAAGAGGGATGGAGAGAGGAGGAACAAAGAGGGATGGAGAGGGATGGAAAGAGGGATGGAGAGAGGAGGAACAAAGAGGGATGGAGAGAGGAGGAATAACGAGGGATGGAGAGAGGAGGAACAAAGAGGGATGGAGAGAGGAGGAACAAAGAGGGATGGAGAGAGGAGGATCAACGAGGAATGGAGAGAGGAGGAACAACGAGGGATGGAGAGAGGAGGAACAAAGAGGGATGGAGAGAGGAGGAACAACGAGGGATGGAGAGAGGAGGAACAACGAGGGATGGAGAGAGGAGGAACAAAGAGGGATGGAGAGAGGAGGAACAAAGAAGGATGGAGAGAGGAGGAACAACGAGGGATGGAGAGAGGAGGAACAAAGAGGGATGGAGAGAGGAGGAACAAAGAGGGATGGAGAGGGATGGAAAGAGGGATGGAGAGAGGAGGAACAACGAGGGATGGAGAGAGGAGGAACAAAGAGGGATGGAGAGAGGAGGAACAAAGAGGGATGGAGAGAGGAGGAACAAAGAGGGATGGAGAGGGATGGAAAGAGGGATGGAGAGAGGAGGAACAACGAGGGATGGAGAGAGGAGGAATAACGAGGGATGGAGAGAGGAGGAACAAAGAGGGATGGAGAGAGGAGGAACAAAGAGGAATGGAGAGAGGAGGAACAACGAGGGATGGAGAGGGATGGAAAGAGGGATGGAGAGAGGAGGAACAACAAGGGATGGAGAGGGATGGAAAGAGGGATGGAGAGAGGAGGAACAACGAGGGATGGAGAGAGGAGGAATAACGAGGGATGGAGAGAGGAGGAACAAAGAGGGATGGAGAGAGGAGGAACAACGAGGGATGGAGAGGGATGGAAAGAGGGATGGAGAGAGGAGGAACAACAAGGGATGGAGAGGGATGGAAAGAGGGATGGAGAGAGGAGGAACAACGAGGGATGGAGAGAGGAGGAATAACGAGGGATGGAGAGAGGAGGAACAACGAGGGATGGAGAGAGGAGGAACAAAGAGGGATGGAGAGAGGAGGAACAACGAGGGATGGAGAGGGATGGAACGAGGGATGGAGAGAGGAGGAACAACAAGGGATGGAGAGGGATGGAAAGAGGGATGGAGAGAGGGATAGAGAGAGGAGGCACAAAGAGGGATGGAGAGAGGTACAAAGAGGGATGGAGAGAGGGATGGAGAGAGGAGGAACAAAGAGGGATGGAGAGAGGTACAAAGAGGGATGGAGAGAGGTACAAAGAGGGATGGAGAGAGGAGGAACAAAGAGGAATGGAGAGAAGTACAAAGAGGGATGGAGAGAGGAGGAACAACGATGGATAGAGAGGGATGGAAAGAGTGTGGGAGGGTGTTTTTGAGGTGTCAGAGAGTCTTTACAGCTAGAGGTTATGAATATGGTTTCCTAGGGACTGTATGTCTTTGTGTGTGTGTCTGTATTCAGTTTTCCTTTCTCTCTCTTTCAAGGCTCCTAACCTGTGTGTTCAAACCCACTGACCCAACAAGTGGCCGTTGTAACCTCTTTCTCTGTTCTGTGGCTTTGGGAAGCAATAGCAAATCACTTATGGTTCCTTTCTATTATAAAACCACATTGGGTGAAGTTCACAGGATGCCTCGATAGGATAACATCTTCACAGGAAATGTAATTATTATTACATTCTTGGAAGAACTACAAAAGAAGGACAAGAATCTTTCTCAAGGGCAGCAGTGTGTTGTGAATGATTCCAGCTTGGTCTCAACTGATAAGCATCATTCTGTGAAGCTTTTGCCTGCCTGCCTGCCTGCCTGCCTGCCTGCCTGCCTGCCTGCCTGCCTGCCTGCCTGCCTGCCTGCCTGCCTGCCTGCCTGCCTGCCTGCCTGCCTGCCTGCCTGCCTGCCTGCCTGCCTGCCTGCCTGAGTCTTTCACCAATATACCCACTGCAACTTTTTTTGCATTAAATGCAAAAGACTTGTAGACTTGTATAGACTATTTTCGCAAAAACATCACAGACTGACGCTTAACAATGATATAATGTTCTCAGGAAATTCTATTATTTTTGTAGTCTTGGAAGAACTACAAAAAAATAACAAGCATCTATCTCAGTTATTTACATCTATCTCAGTTATTTACATCTACCTCAGTTATTTACATCTATCTCAGTTATTGACATCTATCTCAGTTATTTACATCTGTCTCGGTTATTTACATCTATCGCAGGTATTGATATCTATCGCAGTTATTGACATGTTATATACATCTATCTCAGTTATTTACATTTACCTCAGTTATTGACATCTATCTCAGTTATTTATATATATCTCAGTTATTTACATCTATATCAGTTATTGACACGTTATTGACATCTATCTCAGTTATTTACATCTATCTCAGGTATTTACATATATCTGTTATTTACAGCTATCTCAGTTATTGACATCTATCTCAGGTATTGATATCTATCTCAGTTATTGACATGTTATTTAAATCTATCTCAGTTATTTACATCTGTCTCAGTTATTTACATCTGTCTCAGTTATTGACATGTTATTGACATCTATCTCATGTTATTTACATCTATCTCAGTTATTTACATCTATCTCAGTTATTTACATCTATCTCAGTTATTTACAGCTATCTCAGTTATTGACATGTTATTTACATCTATCTCATGTTATTTACATCTATCTCAGTTATTTACATCTATATCAGTTATTGACATGTTATTGGCAGCTATCTCATTTATTTACATCTGTCTCAGTTATTTACATCTGTCTCAGTTATTGACATGTTATTGACATCTATCTCATGTTATTTACATCTATCTCAGTTATTTACATCTATCTCAGTTATTTACAGCTATCTCAGTTATTTACAGCTATCTCAGTTATTGACATGTTATTTACATCTATCTCATGTTATTTACATCTATCTCAGTTATTTACATCTATATCAGTTATTGACATGTTATTGGCAGCTATCTCATTTATTTACATCTATCTCAGTTATTTACATCTATCTCAGTTATTTACATCTATCTCAGGTATTTACAGCTATCTCAGGTATTTACATCTATCTCAGTTATTTACATCTGTCTCAGTTATTTATATCTATCTCAGTTATTTATATCTATCTCAGTTACTTACATCTATATCAGTTATTTACATCTATCTCAGTTATTTACATCTGTCTCAGTTATTTACATCTATCTCAGTTATTTACATCTGTCTCAGTTATTTACATCTATCTCAGGTATTTACATCTATCTCAGTTATTTACATCTATCTCATGTATTTACATCTATCTCAGGTATTTATATCTATCTCAATTATTTACATCTATCTCAGTTATTTACATCTGTCTCAGTTATTTACATCTATCTCAGTTATTTATATATATCTCAGGTATTTACATCTATATCAGTTATTTACATCTATCTCAGGTATTTTACATCTATCTCAGTTATTTACATCTATCTCAGTTATTTACATGTATCTCAGTTATTTATATATATATCTCAGTTATTTACATCTATATCAGTTATTGACACGTTATTGACATCTATCTCAGTTATTTACATTTATCTCATGTATTTACATCTACCTCAGTTATTTACATCTATCTCAGTTATTTACATCTATCTCAGTTATTTACATCTGTCTCGGTTATTTACATCTATCGCAGGTATTGATATCTATCGCAGTTATTGACATGTTATTTACATCTATCTCAGTTATTTACATTTACCTCAGTTATTGACATCTATCTCAGTTATTTATATATATCTCAGTTATTTACATCTATATCAGTTATTGACACGTTATTGACATCTATCTCAGTTATTGACATCTATCTCAGGTATTGATATCTATCTCAGTTATTGACATGTTATTTAAATCTATCTCAGTTATTTACATCTGTCTCAGTTATTGACATGTTATTGACATCTATCTCATGTTATTTACATATATCTCAGTTATTTACATCTATCTCAGTTATTTACATCTATCTCAGTTATTTACAGCTATCTCAGTTATTGACATGTTATTTACATCTATCTCATGTTATTTACATCTATCTCAGTTATTTACATCTATATCAGTTATTGACATGTTATTGGCATCTATCTCATTTATTTACATCTATCTCAGTTATTTACATCTATCTCAGTTATTTACATCTATCTCAGGTATTTACATCTAGCTCAGGTATTTACATATATCTCAGTTATTTACATCTATCTCAGTTATTTATATCTATCTCAGTTATTTATATCTATCTCAGTTATTTACATCTATATCAGTTATTTACATCTATCTCGGGTATTTACATCTATCTCAGTTATTTACATCTATTTCAGGTATTTTACATCTATCTCAGTTATTTACATCTATCTCAGGTATTTACATCTATCTCAGTTATTTACATCTATCTCAGTTATTTATATCTATATCAGTTATTTACATCTATATCAGTTATTTACATATATCTCAGTTATTTACATCTATCTCAGTTATTTACATCTGTCTCAGTTATTTACATCTATCTCAGTTATTTACATCTGTCTCAGTTATTTACATCTATCTCAGGTATTTACATCTATCTCAGTTATTTACATCTATCTCAGGTATTTACATCTATCTCAGGTATTTACATCTATCTCAATTATTTACATCTATTTCAGTTATTTACATCTGTCTCAGTTATTTACATCTATCTCAGTTATTTACATTTATCTCATGTATTTACATCTACCTCAGTTATTTACATCTATCTCAGTTATTTACATCTATCTCAGTTATTTACATCTGTCTCGGTTATTTACATCTATCGCAGGTATTGATATCTATCGCAGTTATTGACATGTTATTTACATCTATCTCAGTTATTTACATTTACCTCAGTTATTGACATCTATCTCAGTTATTTATATATATCTCAGTTATTTACATCTATATCAGTTATTGACACGTTATTGACATCTATCTCAGTTATTGACATCTATCTCAGGTATTGATATCTATCTCAGTTATTGACATGTTATTTAAATCTATCTCAGTTATTTACATCTGTCTCAGTTATTGACATGTTATTGACATCTATCTCATGTTATTTACATATATCTCAGTTATTTACATCTATCTCAGTTATTTACATCTATCTCAGTTATTTACAGCTATCTCAGTTATTGACATGTTATTTACATCTATCTCATGTTATTTACATCTATCTCAGTTATTTACATCTATATCAGTTATTGACATGTTATTGGCATCTATCTCATTTATTTACATCTATCTCAGTTATTTACATCTATCTCAGTTATTTACATCTATCTCAGGTATTTACATCTAGCTCAGGTATTTACATATATCTCAGTTATTTACATCTATCTCAGTTATTTATATCTATCTCAGTTATTTATATCTATCTCAGTTATTTACATCTATATCAGTTATTTACATCTATCTCGGGTATTTACATCTATCTCAGTTATTTACATCTATTTCAGGTATTTTACATCTATCTCAGTTATTTACATCTATCTCAGGTATTTACATCTATCTCAGTTATTTACATCTATCTCAGTTATTTATATCTATATCAGTTATTTACATCTATATCAGTTATTTACATATATCTCAGTTATTTACATTTACCTCAGTTATTGACATCTATCTCAGTTATTTATATATATCTCAGTTATTTACATCTATATCAGTTATTGACACGTTATTGACATCTATCTCAGTTATTTACATCTATCTCAGGTATTTACATATATCTGTTATTTACAGCTATCTCAGTTATTGACATCTATCTCAGGTATTGATATCTATCTCAGTTATTGACATGTTATTTAAATCTATCTCAGTTATTTACATCTGTCTCAGTTATTTACATCTGTCTCAGTTATTGACATGTTATTGACATCTATCTCATGTTATTTACATCTATCTCAGTTATTTACATCTATCTCAGTTATTTACATCTATCTCAGTTATTTACAGCTATCTCAGTTATTGACATGTTATTTACATCTATCACATGTTATTTACATCTATCTCAGTTATTTACATCTATATCAGTTATTGACATGTTATTGGCAGCTATCTCATTTATTTACATCTGTCTCAGTTATTTACATCTGTCTCAGTTATTGACATGTTATTGACATCTATCTCATGTTATTTACATCTATCTCAGTTATTTACAGCTATCTCAGTTATTTACAGCTATCTCATGTTATTGACATGTTATTTACATCTATCTCATGTTATTTACATCTATCTCAGTTATTTACATCTATATCAGTTATTGACATGTTATTGGCAGCTATCTCATTTATTTACATCTATCTCAGTTATTTACATCTATCTCAGTTATTTACATCTATCTCAGGTATTTACAGCTATCTCAGGTATTTACATCTATCTCAGTTATTTACATCTGTCTCAGTTATTTATATCTATCTCAGTTATTTATATCTATCTCAGTTACTTACATCTATATCAGTTATTTACATCTATCTCAGTTATTTACATCTGTCTCAGTTATTTACATCTATCTCAGTTATTTACATCTGTCTCAGTTATTTACATCTATCTCAGGTATTTACATCTATCTCAGTTATTTACATCTATCTCATGTATTTACATCTATCTCAGGTATTTATATCTATCTCAATTATTTACATCTATCTCAGTTATTTACATCTGTCTCAGTTATTTACATCTATCTCAGTTATTTATATATATCTCAGGTATTTACATCTATATCAGTTATTTACATCTATCTCAGGTATTTTACATCTATCTCAGTTATTTACATCTATCTCAGTTATTTACATCTATCTCAGTTATTTATATATATATCTCAGTTATTTACATCTATATCAGTTATTGACACGTTATTGACATCTATCTCAGTTATTTACATTTATCTCATGTATTTACATCTACCTCAGTTATTTACATCTATCTCAGTTATTTACATCTATCTCAGTTATTTACATCTGTCTCGGTTATTTACATCTATCGCAGGTATTGATATCTATCGCAGTTATTGACATGTTATTTACATCTATCTCAGTTATTTACATTTACCTCAGTTATTGACATCTATCTCAGTTATTTATATATATCTCAGTTATTTACATCTATATCAGTTATTGACACGTTATTGACATCTATCTCAGTTATTGACATCTATCTCAGGTATTGATATCTATCTCAGTTATTGACATGTTATTTAAATCTATCTCAGTTATTTACATCTGTCTCAGTTATTGACATGTTATTGACATCTATCTCATGTTATTTACATATATCTCAGTTATTTACATCTATCTCAGTTATTTACATCTATCTCAGTTATTTACAGCTATCTCAGTTATTGACATGTTATTTACATCTATCTCATGTTATTTACATCTATCTCAGTTATTTACATCTATATCAGTTATTGACATGTTATTGGCATCTATCTCATTTATTTACATCTATCTCAGTTATTTACATCTATCTCAGGTATTTACATCTATCTCAGGTATTTACATATATCTCAGTTATTTACATCTATCTCAGTTATTTATATCTATCTCAGTTATTTATATCTATCTCAGTTATTTACATCTATATCAGTTATTTACATCTATCTCGGGTATTTACATCTATCTCAGTTATTTACATCTATTTCAGGTATTTTACATCTATCTCAGTTATTTACATCTATCTCAGGTATTTACATCTATCTCAGTTATTTACATCTATCTCAGTTATTTATATCTATATCAGTTATTTACATCTATATCAGTTATTTACATATATCTCAGTTATTTACATCTATCTCAGTTATTTACATCTGTCTCAGTGATTTACATCTATCTCAGTTATTTACATCTGTCTCAGTTATTTACATCTATCTCAGGTATTTACATCTATCTCAGTTATTTACATCTATCTCAGGTATTTACATCTATCTCAGGTATTTACATCTATCTCAATTATTTACATCTATTTCAGTTATTTACATCTGTCTCAGTTATTTACATCTAACTCAGTTATTTACATTTATCTCATGTATTTACATCTACCTCAGTTATTTACATCTATCTCAGTTATTTACATCTATCTCAGTTATTTACATCTGTCTCGGTTATTTACATCTATCGCAGGTATTGATATCTATCGCAGTTATTGACATGTTATTTACATCTATCTCAGTTATTTACATTTACCTCAGTTATTGACATCTATCTCAGTTATTTATATATATCTCAGTTATTTACATCTATATCAGTTATTGACACGTTATTGACATCTATCTCAGTTATTGACATCTATCTCAGGTATTGATATCTATCTCAGTTATTGACATGTTATTTAAATCTATCTCAGTTATTTACATCTGTCTCAGTTATTGACATGTTATTGACATCTATCTCATGTTATTTACATATATCTCAGTTATTTACATCTATCTCAGTTATTTACATCTATCTCAGTTATTTACAGCTATCTCAGTTATTGACATGTTATTTACATCTATCTCATGTTATTTACATCTATCTCAGTTATTTACATCTATATCAGTTATTGACATGTTATTGGCATCTATCTCATTTATTTACATCTATCTCAGTTATTTACATCTATCTCAGTTATTTACATCTATCTCAGGTATTTAAATCTAGCTCAGGTATTTACATATATCTCAGTTATTTACATCTATCTCAGTTATTTATATCTATCTCAGTTATTTATATCTATCTCAGTTATTTACATCTATATCAGTTATTTACATCTATCTCGGGTATTTACATCTATCTCAGTTATTTACATCTATTTCAGGTATTTTACATCTATCTCAGTTATTTACATCTATCTCAGGTATTTACATCTATCTCAGTTATTTACATCTATCTCAGTTATTTATATCTATATCAGTTATTTACATCTATATCAGTTATTTACATATATCTCAGTTATTTACATCTATCTCAGTTATTTACATCTGTCTCAGTTATTTACATCTATCTCAGTTATTTACATCTGTCTCAGTTATTTACATCTATCTCAGGTATTTACATCTATCTCAGTTATTTACATCTATCTCAGGTATTTACATCTATCTCAGGTATTTACATCTATCTCAATTATTTACATCTATTTCAGTTATTTACATCTGTCTCAGTTATTTACATCTATCTCAGTTATTTATATATATCTCAGTTATTTACATCTATATCAGTTATTTACATCTATCTCAGGTATTTTGCATCTATCTCAGTTATTTACATCTATCTCAGTTATTGATATATATATCTCAGTTATTTACATCTATATAAGTTATTGACACGTTATTGACATCTATCTCAGTTATTTACATCTATCTCAGGTATTTACATCTATCTGTTATTTACAGCTATCTCAGTTATTGACATCTATCTCAGGTATTGATATCTATCTCAGTTATTGACATGTTATTTAAATCTATCTCAGTTATTTACATCTGTCTCAGTTATTTACATCTGTCTCAGTTATTGACATGTTATTGACATCTATCTCATGTTATTTACATCTATCTCAGTTATTTACATCTATCTCAGTTATTTACAGCTATCTCAGTTATTGACATGTTATTTACATCTATCTCATGTTATTTACATCTATCTCAGTTATTTACATCTATATCAGTTATTGACATGTTATTGGCATCTATCTCATTTATTTACATCTATCTCAGTTATTTACATCTATCTCAGTTATTTACATCTATCTCAGGTATTTACATCTATCTCAGTTATTTACATCTATCTCAGTTATTTACATCTATCTCAGGTATTTACATCTATCTCAGTTATTTACATCTATCTCAGTTATTTACATCTATCTCAGTTATTTACAGCTATCTCAGTTATTGACATGTTATTTACATCTATCTCATGTTATTTACATCTATCTCAGTTATTTACATCTATATCAGTTATTGACATGTTATTGGCATCTATCTCATTTATTTACATCTATCTCAGTTATTTACATCTATCTCAGTTATTTACATCTATCTCAGGTATTTACATCTATCTCAGTTATTTACATCTATCTCAGTTATTTACAGCTATCTCAGTTATTGACATGTTATTTACATCTATCTCATGTTATTTACATCTATCTCAGTTATTTACATCTATATCAGTTATTGACATGTTATTGGCATCTATCTCATTTATTTACATCTATCTCAGTTATTTACATCTATCTCAGTTATTTACATCTATCTCAGGTATTTACATCTATCTCAGTTATTTACATCTATCTCAGGTATTTACATCTATCTCAGCTATTTATATCTATCTCAGGTATTTACATCTATCTCAGTTATTTACATCTTTCTCAGTTATTTACATCTATCTCAGTTATTTACATATATCTCAGTTATTTACATCTATATCAGTTATTTACATCTATCTCAGGTATTTACATCTATCTCAGTTATTTACATCTATCTCAGTTATTTACATCTATCTCAGGTATTTTACATCTATCTCAGTTATTTACATCTATCTCAGGTATTTACATCTATCTCAGTTATTTACATCTATATCAGTTATTTACATCTATATCAGTTATTTACATCTATCTCAGTTATTTACATCTATCTCAGTTATTTACATCTGTCTCAGTTATTTACATCTATCTCAGTTATTTACATCTGTCTCAGTTATTTACATCTATCTCAGGTATTTACATCTATCTCAGTTATTTACATCTATCTCAGGTATTTACATCTATCTCAGTTATTTATATCTATCTCAGGTATTTACATCTATCTCAGTTATTTACATCTATCTCAGTTATTTACATCTGTCTCAGTTATTTACATCTATCTCAGGTATTTACATCTATCTCAGTTATTTACATCTATCTCAGTTATTTACATCTATCTCAGGTATTTACATCTATCTCAGTTATTTACATCTATCTCAGTTATTTACATCTATCTCAGTTATTTACAGCTATCTCAGTTATTGACATGTTATTTACATCTATCTCATGTTATTTACATCTATCTCAGTTATTTACATCTATATCAGTTATTGACATGTTATTGGCATCTATCTCATTTATTTACATCTATCTCAGTTATTTACATCTATCTCAGTTATTTACATCTATCTCAGGTATTTACATCTATCTCAGTTATTTACATCTATCTCAGTTATTTACATCTATCTCAGTTATTGACATGTTATTTACATCTATCTCATGTTATTTACATCTATCTCAGTTATTTACATCTATATCAGTTATTGACATGTTATTGGCATCTATCTCCTTTATTTACATCTATCTCAGTTATTTACATCTATCTCAGTTATTTACATCTATCTCAGGTATTTACATCTATCTCAGTTATTTACATCTATCTCAGGTATTTACATCTATCTCAGCTATTTATATCTATCTCAGGTATTTACATCTATCTCAGTTATTTACATCTATCTCAGTTATTTACATCTGTCTCAGTTATTTACATCTATCTCAGTTATTTACATATATCTCAGTTATTTACATCTATATCAGTTATTTACATCTATCTCAGGTATTTACATCTATCTCAGTTATTTACATCTATCTCAGGTATTTTACATCTATCTCAGTTATTTACATCTATCTCAGGTATTTACATCTATCTCAGTTATTTACATCTATATCAGTTATTTACATCTATATCAGTTATTTACATCTATCTCAGTTATTTACATCTATCTCAGTTATTTACATCTGTCTCAGTTATTTACATCTATCTCAGTTATTTACATCTGTCTCAGTTATTTACATCTATCTCAGGTATTTACATCTATCTCAGTTATTTACATCTATCTCAGGTATTTACATCTATCTCAGTTATTTATATCTATCTCAGGTATTTACATCTATCTCAGTTATTTACATCTATCTCAGTTATTTACATCTGTCTCAGTTATTTACATCTATCTCAGTTATTTCCATGTTATTGACATCTATCTCAGTTATTTACATCTATCTCAGTTATTGACATGTTATTGACATCTATCTCAGTTATTGACATGTTATTGACATCTATCTCAGTTATTGACATCTATCTCAGTTATTGACATGAACTGTATGTATTTCTAAATGTATGTATGATTCAGAATTCAATAGTAACTATTGAAGTTGAGAAAGTAACCTTCACAATTGTATAACAATTTCTTTACAGTGAAGATGTTTCTAAATCCAGCTGTCGTTCAGATTTGAAGGGAAAGTGAAGCTCAGCCATGTCATATATATTGTCAGTTGTGGCAGTTGTAAAGTAAACATGTTTGGCCTCGCACTAACAGTGGCACCTTCACAACTTTACACTCTATTTTTCCCTCTCTCGTTCTCTTTCACTTTGTCTCTCTGTACCATCCATCTCTCTGTCATTCTCTTTCTTCTCTTCCCTCTGTCATTCTCTTTAATTTTTTCTCTCCCTCTGTACCCTCCATCTCCCTGTCATTCTCTTTCTTTCTGTCCCTCGCTGCTTTCCCTCTCTGGCTTTCCCTCTTCAGCACCTCGTTCTCTTTCCTCTTTTCCTTCTTTCTCCCTCCATCTTCCACTCTCTGTGACATTTCTTTTGAAGTGTGTTTACACGGAGGAGGAACAACATGTCAGTGAGATGCTTCAGTCTGTCTGCCGAAACCTTGCTACACTTGATTACACACTCCTTGCATCAGACACACACACACCAGGCAGGTCACCCGTAATACAAGGCAGTATTCAACGTCAATCCATGTCTGAGGACATCTGGAGATGACATTGAAAATGGCCACTAGGGGCAACAGTGAGCGCTGTTACCTTCAAGTAGGCGAGTTTTGCTTGGGTGTAGAGGACAGGGGTGGTGGATGGATGTATGTTTTAAGCCTATCCCAAACCTTAACTCTTACCTTAACAATTCACAGTTAAGCATCTGCCTCTGGTTTCAAAGTTTGCATGTTCGAATCAAGCGATAGAAAGTTGTTTATGATATTTTGTTTCAAGGCTATCCCAAACCTGAACTCTTACCTTAACCATTCGGAGTTAATGCCTAAACTTAACCTTGGAACAATACAGAGAAGTAACCAAACACTTCAAAATTTGAGATTTGGAACAAATTCGAAATGTGAAATTTAATAAAACATGGATGAACGTTTAATTCTGACGTAAGATTGTGAGAGCTTGTTGGCACACACTCACATGGACACACACACACACACGCACATGTACACGACTGTGTGGCCACCACGGTGTATAAACAGTAAACAAACATTGCTCAAAGTATTTGTTTAGCTAATGTGTCCACACACACATTTAACATAACACTAAGTCAGATAAATACACACACCCCTAGAGCAGCTGTGTCCCGAGAGAACCGGCCCCAGCGGGCTAAATTGGTCCAACACACATGCACTTCCTATCCTCCTGCCAAATGTACACATTTCCCTCAGATTACACAGACCCACCCATTTTGATTAACTCCCATATCTATTGGGTGAAATACCACAGTGTGCCGTCACAGCAGCAAGATTTGTGACCTTTTGCCACAAGAAAAGGGTAACCAGTGAAGAACAAACACCATTGTAAACACAACCCATATTTATGTTTATTTATTTTCCCTTTTGTACTTGAACTATTTGCACATTATTGTAACACTGTACATAGACATTATATTACATTTGACATGTGTATATATACTTTGAAACTTGTGAGTGTTAATTTCTGATTGATTATATTATTTTTGTTTATTATCTACTTCACTTGCTTTGGCAATGTCAACATATGTCATCCCCAAAGCCAACACCTCTTTTGGCCACCTTTCCTTCCAGTTCTTTGCTGCCAATGACTGGAACGAATTGTAAAAATCGCTGAAGCTGGAGACTTATATTTCCCTCACTAACTTTAAACATCAGCTATATGAGCAGATAACCGATCGCTGCAGCTGTACATAGCCCATCTGTAAATAGCCCACCCAATCCACCTACCTCATCCCCATATTGTTTTTATTTACTTTTCTGCTCTTTTGCACACCAGTATTTCAACTTGCACATCATCATCTGCTCATCTATCACTCCAGTGTTAATTTGCTAAATTGTAATTACTCCACTACTATAGCCTATTTATTGCCTTACCTCCTCACGCCATTTGTACACACTGTATATAGACTTTCTTTTTTTCTATTGTGTTATTGACTGTACGCTTGTTTATTCCATGTGTAACTCTGTGTTGTTGGCGTCGCACTGCTTTGCTGTATCTTGGCCAGGTCGCAGTTGTAAATGAGAACTTGTTCTCAACTGGCCTACCAGGTTAAATAAAGGTGAAATAAAAAAATTAAAATATATATGTTTCCCAATGCCAATAAAGCTCTTTGAATTGAAAGAGAGAGAGAGGAATGTGTGTATTGAGCTTCTGCTATAGGAACATATTCTGTTATCATAGTAACCTCAGAATCAAATTTCCTGTCAGACTGAATTTTACTCTTGGAAAACACTCTCTCTCTCCTTTTTCTCTCTTTCTCTCCTTTGTTGGCAGTCATCCGTGTGTCTTCTGCTCCGTGTGCTAGTCTTTGGTTGAGTGTGTGTGTGTGTGTGTGTGTGTGTATGTGTGTGTATGTGTGTGTGTGTTAGCCCACAGTTGATCGGGTCATTTCCTGAGGTCAGTTTGTTTTAATTGGATAATCCCCAGTTGACTCAGATTAGAACATATTGAAACACAGAGGAGTGCTGCCATAGTGTCTGACCTGCAGTTACTGTAGATACTGGGTTAAGCCTTCATGACATCTCTCTCTCTCCTTTTCTTTCTGTCTCTCTCTGTCTCGCTCTCTCTCCCTGTCTCTCTCTCTCTCCCTGTCTCTCTCTCCCTCTCTCCCTGTCTCTGTCTCCCTGTCTCTCTCTCCCTGTCTCTCTCTCCCTCTCTCTCTCACTGTCTCTCTCTCCCTGTCTCTCTCTCCCCTTTTTCCATCTATCTCCCTCAATCTTTATCTTCCTGGAACGAATTGTCTCTCTTTTCTTTATCTTCTCCCTCCCTTCTTCCATCCCATCCTCCATCTCTCCCTTTCTCTCGCATCATCCCTTTCTCTCTCACATCTCTCTTAACCCCTTTATCTAGCCAAGTGGATAACAATGTATTTTTCTTTGTCTTTCTTTGTTTGGAAGAAATGATCAGCAACATTTCCTAGTACTATTGGAGTGGTTACCTCCCATCAGAATGGGCTGTAGTGTGTAATCCTGGTCTTCCTGTGCTGTGTGGATTAGGTAGACAGTGTCAGTGCTTCAGTAACACTCTCAGGGGCTTACAGCAGCCAAGGCAATCAGGCAGTAGGCACATGGTAAAAGGCACAAAAATAATTCCCTATATTCCAAACCTGGGTACAACAGGCCCCTGTGTTCTGATGTGTGTGTGTGCCTGTGGCGTGTGTGTGTTATTGTGTGTGTGTGTCTGTGTGCGTGTGTGTCTGTGTGTGTATGTGTGTCTGTGTGCGTGTGTGTGTGTGTCTGTGTGTGTCTGTGTGTGTCTGTGTGAGTCTGTGTGCGTGTGTGTGTGCGTGTCTGTGTGTGTGTGTGTGTGCGTGTGTGTCTGTGTGTGTGTCTGTGTGTGTGTGTGTGTGTGTGTGTGTGTGTGTGTGTGTGTGTGTGTGTGTGTGTGTGTGTGTCTGTGTGTGTCTGTGTGTGTGTGTGTGTGTGTGTGTGTGAGTGAGTGGTGTGAGTGGTGTGAGTGGTGTGCATCCTGAATTGGGGGCACCTTGTGATCATTTTTGGCAGAACACCTTGATATGGACTGGGGTCCATGGGGTATTATTGGGCTGTGGATTTAGTTCTCTCCAGACATGCAGAGCTGCAGTGTGTGTCCTATGGCCTACCTAGCACAGTAATCCAGGTCACAGACACACACACTCTGAGTTAGTGATGCATATTTAAATATGAATGAGGTAGTGACAACCTGAGAGTTATAATGAAGTCATTTCTCCATTCTAAATACTCGGCTAATCCAGCACAATTAACTTCTCAAAACGCAGCTCATGCTAATATTTTAGTCTGTGGAGAAAGACATCTTAGCAGGATTGTGAGTGTGTGTGTGTGTGTGAGTGAGGGTGTGTGTGTGTTTTAATGCATGTCCTTGCGTATTTGTGTGATGTTACGCTAGTCAACAGGCTGACAGCTAAATGGAGTTGCTCTCTATCGTCGGTCCTGGAAATGGATTCCTCCTGAATCCTGCTGCTCCATTGTGCGTGTGTCTGTCTACGTCTGTGTCTGTGTGCATGCATGTGTGTGTGTGTGTGTGTGTATTCACATGCATGTGTGTGTGTGTGTATTCACATGCATGTGTGTGTGTGTGTGTGTGTATTCACATGCATGTGTGTGTGTGTGTGTGTGTGTGTGTATTCACATGCATGTGTGTGTGTGTGTATTCACATGCATGTGTGTGTGTGTGTGTATTCACATGCATGTGTGTGTGTGTGTGTGTGTGTGTGTGTGTGTGTGTGTGTGTGTGTGTGTGTGTGTGTGTGTGTGTGTGTATTCACATGTATGTGTGTAAGTGTGCAAGTGTGTATATGTGCGTGATGGCGTGATAAGGTGTGTGCTACTGTCTGTGATACGGTGTGTACTACTATCTGTGATAAGGTGTGTGTTACTGTCTGTGATAAGGTGTGTACTACTGTCTGTGATAAGGTGTGTACTACTGTCTGTGATAAGGTGTGTACTACTGTCTGTGATAAGGTGTGTACTACTGTCTGTGATAAGGTGTGTGCTACTGTCTGTGATAAGGTGTGTACTACTGTCTGTGATAAGGTGTGTGCTACTGTCTGTGATAAGGTGTGTGTTACTGTCTGTGATAAGGTGTGTGCTACTGTCTGTGATAAGGTGTGTACTACTGTCTGTGATAAGGTGTGTGCTACTGTCTGTGATAAGGTGTGTACCACTGTCTGTGATAAGGTGTGTACTACTGTCTGTGATAAGGTGTGTGCTACTGTCTGTGATAAGGTGTGTACTACTGTCTGTGATAAGGTGTGTGTTACTGTCTGTGATAAGGTGTGTGTTACTGTCTGTGATAAGGTGTGTGTGTGCCAGTGTGTGTGTGTGATAAGGTGTCTGTGTGTGTACCAGGGTGTGTGCACTAGTCTGTGTGTACTAGGGTTTGCGTGCTGGGGTGTGTGTACTAGAGTGTGTGTGATAAGGTGTGTGTGTGTGTGTGTACTAGTGTGTGTACTAGTGTGTGTGTACTAGTGTGTGTGTGATAAGGTGTGTGTGGGTACTAGTGTGTGTGTGTGTGTGTAATAGTATGTGTGTGATGAGGTGTGTGTGTGTACTAGTGTGTGTGTGTGTACTAGTGTGTGTGTACTAGTGAGAGTGAGTTAAGGTTGTGTGTACTAGTGTGTGTCTGATAATGTATGTGTGTGGTTGTGTGTACTATGGTGTTTGCAGCTAGTGTGTGTGTGTACTAGTGTGTGTGTGTGTGTACTAGTGTGTGTGTGTGTGTACTAGTGTGTGTGTGTGTGTGTGTGTGTGTACTAGTGTGTGTGTGTGTGTACTAGTGAGTGTGTGTGTACTAGTGTGTGTGTGTGTACTAGTGTGTGTGTGTGTACTAGTGTGTGTGTGTGTGTGTACTAGTGTGTGTGTGTGTGTGTACTAGTGTGTGTGTGAGCTCCAGGAGCGTCATGCTACACTCTTTTCCTCAGATGTTCTTTAACCTCATTTCCATCTCCCTCTTAACTTCCTCTGAACTTAAGAAGGGAAGCGTAGAAATAGTGAGATTTGCTTTCAATGTGAATGACAAATCTATTACTCAAATTTCTTTGTGAACTTGGCCGAGTCGCCCAAAAAGTCACGTTGTAGATTTAACTTCCTGTTCCAGAATGCTAAAATCAGGACAACATCTACAAGGCCACTTTGCACACTACTACCTCTACTACCTCTTCAGTTAAGACAGAAACATTCTGGAACATTGAAAGTAAGTGCATGTTTGTGTAGTACATCCATGTTATTGTTATACTGTGATATACTGTACGTTGCACTTTGAGTCTGATTCATATAGCTGGGTTGGCCTTGGCGTTAACTTCTTATGTCTGGGGGCAGTATTGAGTAGCTTGGATGAATAAGGTGCCCAGAGTAAACTGCCTGCTACTCAGGCCCAGAAGCTAAGATAGGCATATTATTAGTAGAAAAACACTCTGACGTTTCTAAAACTGTTTGAATGATGTCTGTGAGTATAACAGAACTCATATGGCAGGCAAAAACCTGAGAAAAAATCCAACCAGGAAGTGGGAAATCTGATGTTTGTAGGTTTGCCTATCCAATATACAGTGTCTATGGGGTCATAATGCACTTCCTAAGGCTTCCAATAGATGTCAACAGTCTTTAGAACCTTGTTTCAGGCTTCTACTGTGAAGGATGAGGGAATGAGAGCTGTTTCAACCAGGTGTCTGGCAGAGTGCCATGAGCTCACTCAGGCGCGCCCCCGTGAGAGATAGCTGCGTTCCTTTTCGTTTCTAAAGACAAAGGAATTCTCCGGTTGAAACATTATTGAAGATTTATGTTAAAAACATCGTAAAGATTGATTCTATATATCGTTTGACATGTTTCTATGAACTCTAATGGAATTTTTTGACTTTTCGTCTGGCCTGTGCGTCATGAATTTGGATTTTTGAACTAAACGCGCGAACAAAAATTAGGTATTTGGACATAAATGATGGACTTTATCAAACAAAACAAACACTTATTGTGGAACTGGGATTCCTGGGAGTGCATTCTGATGAAGATCATCAAAGGTAAGTGAATATTTAGAATGCTATTTCTGACTTCTGTTGACTCCACAACATGGCGGGTACCTGTATGGCTTGTTTTTGTGTCTGAGCGCCGTACTCAGATTATTGCATGGTGTGCTTTTTCCGGAAAGTTTTTTTGAAATCTGACACAGCGGGTGCATTAAGGAGAGGTTTATCTAAAGTTCCATGTATAATACTTGTATCTTTTATCAATGTTTATTGTGAGTATTTCTGTAAATTGATGTGGCTCTCTGCAAAATCACCGGATGTTTTGGAGGCAAAACATTACTGAACATAACGCGCCAATGTAAACTAAGGTTTTTGGATATAAATATGAACTTTATCGAACAAAACATACATGTATTGTGTAACATGAAGTCCTATGAGTGTCATCTGATGAAGATCATCAGAGGTTAGTGATCTCTTTGGCTGGAAAAATGGCTGTGTTTTTCTGTGACTAGGTACTGACCTAACATAATCAGATGGTGTGCTTTCGTCGTAAAGCCTATTTTAAATCGGACACTGTGTTGGGATTAACAACAAGTTTATCTTTAAAATGGTGTAAAATACTTGTATGTTTGAGGAATTTTAATTATGAGATTTCTATTGTTTGAATTTGGTGCCCTGCACTTTCAATGGTTGTTGTCAAGTCGATCCCGTTAACGGGATCTCAGCCGATCTCAGCCGCAAGAAGTTAATACATTTTCATGCAAGAAGTTAATACATTTTCATGACGTATGTAAGGGTGCGTGCTGGTGGCAGGGAAGTCAGGAGCAGGAGATCGAACTTGGTATAAAACGGAGCAGTTAAATAAGTGCTCAAAAACTCAGAAAACCAAAGTATACAAAAATAATACAAGTGGGTACAAACCCGTCGCACACCAGAACATATCTTGCACAATGCTTACAAACAAACAATCACCGACAAGGTGATACAAGACAAGACAAAACCAAAGGAAAATGAAAAGAGGATCAGCGATGGCTAGAAGGTCGGCGACTTGGTGCCTTGTAGCCATCCGGGAAGGGAGAATAGCAATGGTCGAGAGTTTGAGGCAATGTGTTGATTTGATATGATTTAACCTCTCTTGGGCACGTGAGACGGTAGCGTCCCACCTCTTTAACAGCCAGTGAAACTGCTGGGCGACAAATTCAAATACAGAAATACTCATTATAAAAAATCAGAAAACAAAACATATTTTACATAGGTTTAAAGATTAACAACGTGGAGATTAGGAATAACAAAAATGGATTTATTAACTGAAGTAATGTAAATATAATTAACAACGGTGCGTGTAGTCAGTAGACAGTAGTGTAAGGGAGTGGTTGCGTGCAATAATGTGAGAATGAGGGGTGTTGAAAGGTGCCAAAGCAAACAAACAAAACAGGCACAAAAATGCCACAACCAAAATCTAACAGTGTGTCTACATGGAGAGAGTCTCCTCAATGAATGGGGAAGAGGTGTATTTATCCCGGGACACACCTGAGCCCATTTCGCTGACGACCCTCCCGGCTCCGCCCACTGACATCCTATTAAGGAAAACAAGAGCAAAGAGAAAAATTCCGCAGACAGAGTGGGAGGGTGACTAATCATTTTATTTCACCTTTATTTAACCAGGTAGGCCAGTTGAGAACAAGTTCTCATTTACAACTGCGACCTGGCCAAGATAAAGCAAAGCAGTGCGACAAAAAACAACAACACAGAGATGGGATAAACAAACGTACAGTCAATAACACAATAGAAAAATCTGTATACAGTGTGTGCAAATGAAGTAAGGAGGTAAGGCAATAAATAGGCCAATAGTGGCAGAGTAATTACAATTTAGCAATTTATACTGGAGTGATATATTTTGATTTGATTTGATTTAAGTTAACTTAATTTTAGATTTGTATCCACATAACCCATTAAAGAGTTTGTTAACAGGACATTTCAGGCACTCTGAGGTGTGTGTGTGGGTTTGCACCTCACTGTGAAGCTCATTAATTCAACAACTAACTGGCCTGTTAAATCACCCAACCATCACGGATCAAGTCAAACGAAAAATAACTGCTATGATTTTATGACCTATGCTTTTATGATCTGCTTAATTATAATATAATCTCCAACTGTGAGTGTGTGTGTGTGTGTGTGTGTCAGAGCATGGCAGAGTAGATCATCCAAATCAGGCATCTTGCTAAGTGCAGTGTCTACATTCAACTAACATAGTGTACACTAACGGAAGTGTGGAGAGACACTTTCTCTCATTTGACAAACAAGAGAAAGAAAGAGTGACCAGAAAGACTTGGAGAGAAGGTGTAGGTGACTGAGATGAGAGATGTGTGTGTGTGTGTCTGGGTGTGTGGGTGGGTGGGTGGGTGAGGGGGGGGGGGGGGGGGGGGGGGGGTCAGTGAGAGGGGGGGGGGGGGGTCAGTGAGGGTAGAATGTGTGTGTGTCTGGGTGTGTGGGTGGGTGGGTGAGGGAGGGGGTCAGTGAGGGTAGAATGTGTGTGTGTCTGGGTGTGTGGGTGGGTGGGTGAGGGAGGGGGTCAGTGAGGGTAGAATGTGTGTGTGTCTGGGTGTGTGGGTGGGTGGGTGAGGGGGGGGAGTCAGTGAGGGTAGAATGTGTGTTGTGTTGCTTTCAGAGTTGCTGTTGCATGTCCCTGTGGTGCATGCATTTAAAGCATATTTATTCCTCTAATTGATTTAGACCAGCATTTTACCCACCAACACACACAAACACACACACATACATACACATGCCACACGCACACACACACACAGACACACACAGTCCCCACCCCTCTAGGCTACTGTTGGAACCTGCTGCCTCCTTGACCTTCACAAAGCATCCCTGCTTTCTCACACATATTCTCTCTCTCTCTCTCTCTCTCTCTCTCTCTCTCTCTCTCTCTCTCTCTCTCTCTCTCTCTCTCTCTCTCTCTCTCTCTCTCTCTCTCTCTCTCTCTCTCTCTCTCTCTCTCTCTCTCTCTCTCTCTCTCTCTCTCTCTCTCTCTTTCTCTCTGTCTTTCTTTCTCTCTCAAATAAATAAACACACACACACACACACCCTTTTATCTTCTGACCTGTGGCTGTGGGAGCAGTCTACTAATAGAAAGTCTATTGACAGGCGGTGTCTGCTATGAAAGCAGTTGGTCCTTCAGTACTCCAGTGGATAACGCTGGATTGTTCAGTCATTGTCAGCACTGAGAATGTCTGATCGAACAGGTTAAAGTTTACCCGGTCGATATGACCTAGACCCACAGGGACTCTTTGTCCCAGAACTCAGCGGTGTCCCTCATTACAATGGTTTCCTAGGTAACCCCAACCACAGCCAAGGACACTGTTTGATTGACAGCTGTGACATGCAGAGCGGGGAGGTGTTGACAGCTCAGACAACCTAGGGAGATCACAGTCAGGGGTGTGTGTGTCGGACAGAGATAAATATGGATATAACACCACTTAAAAAATATGCTATGTTTGGCTGGCTACCTCTACCACCTCACAGGACATAAGAGACAGAGACAGACACAATCAGGCTGAGACTAGACCAGAGTGTACTTATTGCAGAAGAAAACAGGGTGTAAAAATGGTATGCATTATGCAGTGTGGATTTAGCATTACTCCATGACACATAGCTAGATACCTCATAGGCCTAAAATAGGTGTGTGTGTGTGTGTGTGTGTGTGTGTGTGTGTGTGTGTGTGTGTGTGTGTGTGTGTGTGTGTGTGTGTTTGTGTGTGTGTGTGTGTGTGTGTGTGTGTGTGTGTGTGTGTGTGTGTGCGTGTGGCGTGTGTGTGCGTGTGCGTGTGCGTGTGCGTGTGTGTGTGTGTGTGTGTGCATTTGCCAGTGTGTGTAGTTAAGGACTAGCATTAGTGTAACTAATACCACTGTCTCGCCACTCAGTTTAACACTTTGTTTAGGGATTACACAGACAGCAGGCTACAGACAAGTTGTTTAGGAATTACACATACAGCAGGCTACTGACAGGTTGTTTAGGATTTACACAGACAGCAGGCTACAGACAAGTTGTTTAGGAATTACACAGACAGCAGGCTACTGACAGGTTGTTTAGGATTTACATAGACAGCAGGCTACAGACAAGTTGTTTAGGATTTACATAGACAGCAGGCTATAGACAAGTTGTTTAGGAATTACACATACAGCAGGCTACTGACAGGTTGTTTAGGATTTACATAGACAGCAGGCTACAGACAAGTTGTTTAGGAATTACACAGACAGCAGGCTACTGACAAGTTGTTTCGGATTTACATAGACAGCAGGCTATAGACAAGTTGTTTAGGAATTACATAGACAGCAGGCTACTGACAGGTTGTTTAGGAATTGCATAAACAACATATGGAACTGTTTAAAATGGTCATACCAAGGATTATTTTACTATTTCATTTTGAATGTTAAGACCGCTTAAGTTATAAAATATATACAGTACCAGTCAACAGTTTGGACTCACATCAAAACTATGAAATAACACATATGGAATCATGTAGTAACCAAAAAAACATTAATTAAACAAACAAAAATATATTTTAAATTTGAGATTCTTCAAAGTAGCCACCCTTTGCCTTGACGACAGCTTTGCACAATCTTGGCATTCTCTCAACCAGCTTCATGAGGTAGTCACCTGGAATGCATTTCAATTAACAGGTGTGCGTTGTTAAAATTTAATTTGGGAAATTTCCATAATTCTCAATGCCTTTGAGACAATCAGTTGTGTTGTGACAAGGTAGGGGTGGTATAAAGAAGATAACCCTATTCGGTAAAATACCAAATCCATATTAGGGCAGATTACAGCTCAAATAAGCAAAGAAAAATGACAGTACAGTTGAAGTCGGAAGTTTACATACACTTACTGTAGGTTGGAGTCATTAAAACTCATTTTTCAACCACTCCACAAATTTCTTGTTAACCTCTCTTGAGTAGGGGGCAGTATTTTCAAAGCGTGCCCAAAGTAAACTGGTGTTACTCAGGCCCAAAAGCTAGGATATGCATATAGAAAACACTCTGAAATTTCTAAAACTGTTAGAATAATGTCTGTGAATATAACAGAACTGATTTGGCAGGCGAAACCCCGAGCACAACACCATCCAGGGAAATTGGTCCAGGGAATTTTTTTTGGGTGGTCATTGTGTTTTCCATTTTTTCTATGGGAATCCTGATTTTATTAGGGCCCAGATTGCAGTTCATATGGCTTCAACTAGATGTCAACAGTCTTTAGAAATTGGTTTTTCTTTTGAGAAATGAAGAAGTAGTGCTGTTCTTTGTACGTGTCACTCTGAAGGTCCCTAGCATTTTGGTGCGCGTGAACAGGAGCACGCACCGTGTTATTTTTCTTCGGTATTAGAACCAGATTATCTTTTCTTAAATTTTATCATTTATTTACATTTTAGGATACCTGAGGTTGGATTAGAAACGTTGTTTGAAATGTTTGGACCAAGTTTACAGGTAACTTATTAGATACTTTGTAGTCATGTTGGGCGAGTTGGAACCGGTGTATTTCAAACGCGCCAAATAAATTGACATTTTGGGGATATAAAGAAGGAATGCTGGAGGAAACAGATACAAATGTATACAAAACGCAGCCATCATACCGCTCAGGAAGGAGACGCCTTCTGTCTCCTAGAGATGAACATACTTTTGTGCGAAAAGTGCAAATAAATCTCAGAACAACAGCAAAGGACCTTGTGAAGATGCTGGAGGAAACAGGTACAAAAGTATCTATATCCACAGTAAAACGAGTCCTATATGGACATAACTTGAAAGGCCGCTCAGCAAGGAAGAAGCCACTGCTCCAAAACCGCTATAAAAAAAGCCAGACTATGGTTTGCAACTGCACATGGGGACAAAGATCGTACTTTTTGGAGAAATGTCCTCTGGTCTGATGAAACAAAAATTGGACTGTTTGGCCATAATGACCATCGTTAGGTTTGGAGGAAAAAGGGGGAGGCTTGCAAGCCGAAGAACACCATCCCAACCGTGAAGCACGGGTGTGGGGATGCTTTGCTGCAGAGGGACTGGTGCACTTCACAAAATAGGTGACATCAGTAGGTAAGAAAATGATGTGTATATATTGAAGCAACATCTCAGGACATCAGTCAGGAAGTTAAAGCTTGGTCGCAAATGTGTCTTCCAAATGGATAATGACCCCAAGCATACTTCCAAAGTTGTGGCAAAATGGCTTAAAGACAACAAAGTCAAGGTACTGGAGTGGCCATCACAAAGCCCTGACCTTAATCCTATGGAAGATTTGTGGGCAGAACTGAAAAAGTGTGTGCGAGCAAGGAGGCCTACAAACCTGACTCAGTTACACCAGCTCTGTCAGGAGGAATGGGCCAAAATTCACCCAACTTATTGTGGGAAGCTTGTGGAAGGCTACCCGAAACGTTTGACCCAAGTTAAACAATTTAAAGGCAATGCTACCAAATACTAATTGAGTGTATGTAAACTTCTGACCCACTGTGAATGTGATGAAAGAAATAAAAGCTTAAATAAATCATTCTCTCTACTATTATTCTGGCATTTCACTTTCTTAAAATAAAGTGGTGATCCTAACTGACCTAAAACAGGGAATTTTTACTAGGATTAAATGTCAGGAATTGTGAAAACTGAGATTAAATGTATTTGGCTACGGTGTATGTAAACTTCCGACTTCAACTCTACATCATTACTTGAAGATATGAAGGTTAGTCAATGTTGAACATTTCAATAACTTTGAAAGTTTCTTCAAGTGCAGTCGCAAAAACCATCAAGCCCGATGATGAAACTGGCTCTCATGAGGACCGCCACAGGAAAGGAAGACGCAGAGTTACCTTTTCTGCAGAGGATAAGTTCATTAGAATTAACTGCACCTCAGATTGCAGCCCAAATAAATGCTTCACAGAGTTCAAGTAACAGACATGTCTCAACATCAACTGTTCAGAGGAGACTGTGTGAATCAGGCCTTCGTGGTCGAATTACTGCAAAGAAACCACTTCTAAAGGACACCAATAAGAAGAAGAGACTTGCTTGGGTCAAGAAAATCAAGAAATGGACATTTGACTGGTGGAAATCTGTCCTTGGGTCTGATGAGTCCAACCGTTGTGTCTTTGTGAGACGCTGAGTAGGTGAACAGATGATCCCCGCATATGTGTTTTCCACCGTGAAGCATGGAGGAGGAGGTGTGATGTTGTGGGGGTGCTTTGCTGTTGACACTATCTGTGATTTATTTAGAATTGAAGGCACACTTAACCAGCATGGCTACCACAGCATTCTGCAGCGATATGCCATCCCATCTGGTTTGCACTTAGTGGGATGGCATTTATTTTTCATAGGACAATAATCCTAAACACACCTCCAGGCTATGTAAGGGCTATTTGACAAAGAAGGAGAGTGATGGAGTGCTGCATCAGATGACCTGACATCAGATGACCTGACCTGACCTCTATAATCACCCAATCTCAACCCAATTGAGATGGTTTGGGATGAGTTGGACCCCAGAGTGAAGGAAAAGCAGCCAACAAGTGCTCAGCATATGTGGGAACTCCTTCAAGACTGTTGGAAAAGCCTTCGTCATGAAGCTGGTTGAGAGAATGCCAAAAGTGCGCAAAGCTGTCATCAAGGCAAAGGGTGGCAAATTTGAAGAATCTAAAATATACAATGTAGAAAATGTTGAAAAACCCTTGAATGAGTAGGTGTGTCCAAACGTTTGACTGGTACTCTATATTTAAAAATATATTTTTGATGAAACAAAACGTGTCATTAGTGGTAAATAGAAACATAACAGATTCTAAAGGAATCTGAAGGAAGTTTGTTCTGAAGTGTCTGTGATATATATATATCTGAGAGATACAGTGCATTCGGGAAAGTATTCAGACCCCTTGACTTGTTACATTACAGCCTTGTTCGAAAATGTATTAAATAAAAATGTTCCACAATCGACAAATAATACCCCACATTTTTGCAAAATGTATTAAAAATAAAAAACAGGCTACTGACAGGTTGTTTAAGGATTACACAGACAGCAGGCTACTGACAGGTTGTTTAAGGATTACACAGACAGCAGGCTACTGACAGGTTTTAAGGATTACACAGACAGCAGGCTACTGCCAGGTTGTGAGACGCTTTGATGGAGTTGAGTATGGGCCTGCTATATTCCTTTGTGATGACATCATACTGTGGTAATAGAAGCATAAATACTTTCACCCAATCCCACATTAGCCCCTATACCCTATCTTTCATAATGTCATTGACAATATACAGTACCAGTCAAAAGTTTGGATACACCTACTAATTAAAGGGTTTTCTTTATTTTACTATTTTCTAACAACGGAGCTGTGAGTTGTAACAACGGAGCTGTGAGTTGGGAAGCAGGTGCAGGTGAAACGTTAAATAAAACAACAAAACCAGTAACGAGACAATTCCATAAGGCTACCCACCGGTAAACAAAAACAATACCAACTGGTGAGAAAACAAAAGGGAGTGACATATAAAGGGAAGATGATGAAGGTAATGGACTCCAGGTGTGAATCATAATGATTAACAGGTGCGCGTAATGATGAGTGCCAGGTGTACGTAATGGTAAATCCCAGGACCGGTGGATTGTACTCTGGCGACGTCTTACTCCGCAGGGGAGGAGCAGAAGAAGATTTGACAAGAATAATTGTGAAGACATCAAAACTATGAAATAACACATATGGAATCATGTCGTAACCAAAAAAGTGTTAAACAAATCAAAATGTATTTTATATTACTAAGGGGCCTAGCCCGAACAGGGAAAACAGCCTCAGACCATTATTCCTCCTCCACCAAACTTTACATCCACCAAACCCAGATTAGTTTGTTGGGCTGCCAGATGGTGAAGCATGATTCATCACTCCAGAGAACGCATTTCAAATGCTCCAGAGTTGAATGGCGGCGAGCTTTACACCTCTCCAGCCAACGCTTGGCATTGCGCATGGTGATCGGCCATGGAAACACATTTTATGAAGCTCCCGACGAACACTTCTTGTGCTGACGTTGCTTCCAGAGGCAGTTTGGAACTCGGTAGTGAGTGTTACAACTGAAGACAGATGATTTTTACGCGCTACACGCTTCAGCACTCGGCGGTCCCGTTCTGTGAGCTTGTGTGGCCTACCACTTTGCGGCTGAGCCGTTGTTGCTCCTAGACGTTTCCACTTCACAATAACAGCAGTTAAAGTTGACCGGGGTAGCTCTAGTAGGGTAGAAATTTGCCGAACTGACTCGTTGGAAAGGTGGCATCCTATGCCGGTGCCATGTTGAAAGTCACTGAGCTCTTCAGGTAGGCCATTCTACTGCCAATGTTTGTCCATAAAGATTGCATGGTTATGTGCTCGATTTTATACACCTGTCAGCAACGGGTGTGGTGGAAATAGCTGAATCCACTCATTTGAAGGGGTGCCCACATACTTTTGTACATCAACAACATAGGAATCCCTACAAAACTTATTGTATGATCTCTTATACTCTATATTAGGCTCAGTTTTTGGAACTTTCCTAGATATGGCTACTATTTTGTAATCAATACATCCTATGGATTTGGATACTGCTTTCAAGCAAATTTCTGCAGCATTAATAAAGATGTGATCAATACATGTTGATGATTTAATTCCTGTGCTGTTGGTAACTACACTGGTAGGTTGACTGAACCAGTTTGCAGGCACTAGATACAGTTTGAAATGTTCTCTTGAGTGGGCTGCCTGTTGAAAGCCAGCCAATAATTCAATCACCCAGAAAATATACCTCTCTGTTGATATCACATACATTATCAAGCATTTCACACGTTATCCAGATACTGACAGTTAGCACTTGGTGGTCTATAGCAGCTTCCTACCATAATGGGCTTTAGGTGAGGCAGATGAACCTGTAGACATATTACTTCAACAGTATTTAAAACTTCTTAGGGCTAGGCCCCATTTTCTCAATTTCCACCTGAATGATGTGCCCAAAGTAAACTGCTTGTTGCTCAGGCCCTGAAGCCAGGATATGCATATAATTGATACCATTGGAAAGAAAACACTTTAAAGTTTGTGAAATGTTAAAATAATGTAGGATAATATAACACAATAGATATGGTAGGAGAAAATCCAAAGAAAAACCAACCAGATTTCTTTGTTGATGAGAGAGACCATGCCCTTCCAATGAAAAGTATAGGGGCATACTGAATTATATCTCCCATGATGCAATTCATATGGTTTCCACAGGGTGTCAGCAGTCTATGTTCAAGGTTTCAGGCTTGTAACTTCCAAAACAAAAAAGAAATATCAGTTTTAGTACAAGGACACAGTCTTGGAAATTTGTGCCATGAAGACAAGACGCACCTGCTAAAATCAGTTTCCTATTGAACATACTTCTTTCTTTAATAAATATTATAGTTTGATTACATTTTAGGGTATATGAGGAGTAAATAGAAACTTATTTTGACTTGTTGAAACAAAGTTTAGGGGTAGATTTTCAGATTCCTTTCTCTGCATGTTGAACGAGGGGATTACTCAAATTGATGGCGCCAACTAAACTGACCTTTATGGATATAAAGAAGGATTTTATCTAACAAAACGACACTACATGTTATAGCTGGGACCCTTTGGATGACAAATTAGAGGAAGATTTTCAAAAAGTAAGTGAATATTTAATCGTTATTTGTGAATTGATGAAACCTGTGCCGGTAGAAAAATATTTTGATGTGGGGCGCCGTCCTCAAATAATCGCATGGCATGCTTTCGCTGTAATAGCTACTGTAAATTGGACAGTGCAGTTAGATTAACAATAATTTATGCTTTCAACTGATATAAGACACTTGTATGTACCTAAATGTTTAATATCCATAATTCTTATGATTATTTATTTGAATTGCGCGTCCTCCAGCTTCACCGGAAGTTGTCCCGCTAGCGGGACGCCTAGCCCTCATGAGATCCCCTCTAAGCTTTACAGGAATGTGGTTCTAAATATAAACGACCACACCTCGAACTTTTGGCATTTCTGTCTTTTCTGTAAATGTTATAACCTTGTATTGCTACCACTGTATCATCAAAAGTATCATATAAGTGAGTGATTTAGGGAGGTGTCGTGTCTTTGGCTATGCCGGATTAAGTGATATGACATGCTATTCTATAAAATCATTTCTCTGTAATTAATATTACCTGATTAAGCTAATCAGGTAAATGTAATTAACTAGAAAGTCGGGGCACCACGAAATAATGTTTATAGAGCTGTTATCTTCCGAATAAACTCTTAAAGACCTAGTAATCTTTTACATCAGTAGCAGTCAATATTTAATCGTCACTTTATTCAGTCTCATCTGAAAGTTGTAAATTCTTGGTTATCTCCACGAACCCTGGCTAACAAGTTGAAGCAGCAATACAAAATTGGGTTTAATTATTTATTTACTAAATACCTAAATAATCACACAGAATTACATCTACACAGAATGGATCATACATTGATTACAAATGATGTCCTAAAGGAAAACGTCCCTAGCGGACGGAGCAGATATGACGGCTGGTTACACAAAGAAAGGGGGTTGGGTTTTGAATGAAAGAGTAATGGAGAAGAATGGAAGACTGAGTAACAAAGGGAGAAGATATGCTATCGTAAATACAGAATCTTATGCATTCTAAATAACCGCCCATTTGGAAAAAGGAAAATTCAATAAATATTTACTCTGAGCTGCGCTTCAATAGGTTGGTCGTAGGTGGAAGGCCGGGTTGCCCAGCAGGGATCTCTTGTCCTCTGAAGAATGTCTCTGGTGGTAAACTGGATACGTTGTAGTATGGTTACGTGTGTTAGACTGGATACGTCGTCCGTCCTCTCCTAGCCCACGTTTACAGCGGCTGCTGCTAACTCAACGGCTAGGAGGTATCACTTCTGGAGTGAATAAGAGTTCAAAGTTCATACCAAGTTGCCATACTTTTGAGCTCGTGCTATATTCTGGCTGGTATAGTCGAAATTCATCCTTTCGGCGTGTCGATCGTCACCTTCACATTGAACACGATGCTAATTTCATTAGGTTATTATCTGAGCCCTTTTAACGTAGGACCGTCGTCCTCGGAACAGAAAGTTGAATTTTCGTCAACGGGTTTATATAGTGGTGAAAGAAGGGCATGTTTCATAGTTTACAACCAAAGTCTGTTCACTTGGGTGGGACCTCTGAGTGAGCAGAGTTTCTCTATGACAAACCGTTCTCTCATTTAAGAAGCTAAAATTACATTTAATCTTTTCACAAATAGTTTCATATTTAAACATTTAAATTGCACAACAATTCCATGTGAATAACTAGAATGTGCCGACTTTCCAAGATACAGTTTATGTCATCTTGTCATTAGTAATAATGTCTCAGACAACAACTGATTTGAGATCATATTCATTAAGTACCAACGCATATTTTCAACTGGTTGGATTACCGAAATATGGTTCCGTTTCCCACCTTTCGATGTTACCAGACTCTCTATGTTACAAAGGCTTTACAAGAGTCAACTCCATAAAGTAGAGAGAGAGAAAAGGGGAAAGGTATTTATGGGGGTCATAAACCTCCCCCAACAGGCCAACGTCATGACAAAGGGCAGAGGGACAGATATTATGGGGCATTTGTTGGTGTCAAGCAGAGACCCAATCAGTTCTTTAAAAGCAATCTTCAGCTGTTCTGAGCTGCCCATCGTAATGTCATTGAATCCCACATGAACTATGATAGACTCAATTTCCTGATGCTGGTTTAAAATGTTTGGGAGCAGCTTATTGATGTACTGTACTTGTGCTCCTGGATAGCACAACGTTTTGCTCCAGGGACTGAGACATTTCTCACCATTTCTCACACAATTCGTTGAGCCTTTCACGAGAAGCAGGATAGTGTACGCCTGTTGCTCCCGGCGATAGGTCCAGACCTCCCACAGCAGGCAGCGCCCCATCAGATCCAGAGAGAGGGAAAGGAGCCAAACTCGACAACGAAGCCACTGCAGTCAGCGTAGTTGGAGTCAGCGTAGTTGGAGTCAGCGTAGTTGGAGTCAGCACCGCCGTCGCAGACACAGGCAGTCCCGGCGATGCAGGCACAGGTAGATCAGTCACCAGTGCAGCGAAGCTATTCCTTATGTCACTCTGATCTGAACCTCTCGCAGACACTCCCGTCCGCTTAGCAACATGCTGCTGCCTTCAGTTTCCACGACTTGTGACATGGGACCTGCGCTGATTGGAACAATACTCTTGCTGTTCTCCATCTACTCCCCTACAAGATGGAGGAGAAGCAGATGGAGACAACTTCCTTGGCAGGCAAGTTCCAGGTAGCACAGGCCATTCGGATAGGGACAGATGACAAGGTGGGGAGGTGGGGCGTCCTGCCATAGGAGTTGAGAATGAGAAAGTTCCAATCTGCGTTTTCCCCATAAGATTGCGCAGAATTGAGATTTGTTGCTAAGCATAGGTCACCTCATTCCTGTAGTCCTCTGCTATCAAACATTTGTCATATTGGTAAGAGGAAAGGTCGCTGGCTTCTAAAGCAGGCTGATCAATAGAAATCGACTGAGTTTCCGGACATTTCGATATATGCATTTCCTCAGCGCTCACAAAACAAAAGAGCACTGGGAGCGTAGTATGTTTTAAGCCCTCCCCAAACCACAGCCCTAACCTTAACCACTCAGAATGAATACCTAAACTTAACCCTTTGAGTTGTTTCTGATTGAACCTTGTAACCACACGTAATTAACCCTGTAACAAAGCAGAATTAATGCTTCAAAAATAGACTACGTTGAATTTCGAAGGGAAACTATGAGATCTTGTTGTCTGCAGATGAGATCTTGTTGTCTCTCTCTTTATACTGTTCTAACAACATTGACAGTGCTGTCAGTTTGTTAGACGACTGAGAACACACACACACACACACACACACACACACACACACACACACACACACACACACACACACACACACACACACACACACACACACACACACACACACACACACACACACACACACACACACACACACCTCGAGGCACAGATTATTGCAGGTGCACTGCTTCTTTAATGTCAAAGCTCCATGTCGAGGCCAAAGCTTTCAGAGAGTAGAGGGGGGAAAGGAGAGGAGACAAGGAGAGGAAGTGGAGGAGAGGAAATCAAAAGATTGAGGAGAATAAAGAGAAGAGTTGTCTTTGGGCACCTGCACTCAACACACACACACACACACACACACACACACACACACACACACACACACACACACACACACACACACACACACACACACACACACACACACACACACACACACACACACACACACACACACCTGCCATCTCTCTCCCACAGTCTCTCTGTCTCCGTCTCTCTTTCTCCTCTCAGGCTTTCTCTCTCTACACAACACACACCTTAAATCTGTTGATTCAATTGAAAGTATTTGCAAGGTTTATTTTCCATTATGTAAATGTAAAAGTGACACCTAGTCAGTTGTACAACTGAACACATTCAACTGAAATGTGTCTTCTGCATTTAACCCAACCCCTCTGAATCAGAGAGCTGCCTTAATCAACATCCACGTCCCGGGAACAGTCGGTTAACTGCCTTGCTCAGGGGCAGAACGACAGATTGTCGGCTCGGGGATTCGATCGAGCAACCTTTCGGTTACTGGCCCAACATTCCTACCCGCCAGGCTACACGACAAGTCAGAATTGTAAGTAAACAACTTTAAAGTCTATCATGGCCTCAGGCTTGAATAGGTAGATCTCCAGTGTTACAGAATATAGTTGTTGATGTAAGATCTTAATGTTATCACCCTGCTGCAGGAGAACTTTACTGCAGTACAGGACATTTGAAACTTGTAGTGTATTTGAGGTTTAAAAAGGCTTCTGAAGTTTGTAATTTCCACTTTAACTTTCAGAATTGATTTTCCCTTATGAGAAATGTATCAACCCCTGCAAAAATGTCAATTATAATCCACATAATAATTCACATTTTGTGTTGCTGTAGGATCATTATTTTCCTGCTGTAGCAAACTGGCTCAAATTAAGATCCTACATCGGTAACTTAAAAAACACTGTACGAGATACTGTCAATGAGTAGAGCTCCCCGCTTGTGCCATCAAACCCCTGCGACTAATCCAGAATGCTGCAGCCAGCCTGGCTTTCAACCTTCCCAAGTACTGTCATGTCACCCACTCCGAAGCACAACCACTGGCTTCCAGTCGAAGCTTGCATCCACTACAAGACCATGGTGCTTACTGACGGAACAGCAAGAGGTACTGCCCCTCCCTACCTTCAGGCACTCAACAACAAGGTCACATTAACCCGTATGTAGGAGGAGACTGATAAATAGAGGGCGAGTTCGGGTCCCCATGATTGTTGATATATGCCTTCCTCTGCGCTCATCTCGACCTGCCCCAACACTCTACTGATAGCTACGTTATTGAGGAAAAATGTTCTTTCTATGCCTGTGATATGTGGTTGTCTCACCTAGCTATCTGAAGATGAATGCACTAACTGTAAATCTCTCTGGATAAGAGCATCTGCTAAATGTAAATGTAAACAGTTGGAGGTAAGGTCTATACAGTATAATAAAGAGAGAATGAAAAGAGGGGAGAAGAGGGGGAAAGAGAGAGGAGGAAAAGAGGGGAGAAGAGGGGAAGGAGAGAGGAGGGGAAGGAGAGAGGAGGGGAAAGAGGGGAGAAGTGGGGAAGGAGAGAGGAGGAAAAGAGTGGAAGGAGAGAGGAGGAAAAGAGGGGAGAAGCAGGGAAAGAGAGAGGGGCAGAGTAGTAGCAGCAGGAGGTGAGGCCAGGAAGAGAGGGGGAGGATGGAAAAGAGGTAGAAGGACAGACAGGTAGAGCAGCTGAAAGTCAGTTCTATGAGTATGATAGTGGAGGAGAGGGAGAAGGAGAGGAGAGGTGCACAAGCGCTGAGAGAGAGAGATATGAGAGATGAGCAGGGTTATACTGTAGCAGCGGATGGTAATGTCCATGCAGTATGATAGGGAGGAAAGGAGGACAGGGGGAGATAGAGAAAGGAGAGGAGAGGGGTAGGAGAAGAGTGAGACAGCTGGAAGTGAGTAGCAGCTGGAAGTAAGGTGTATACCAGGGGTACTCAACTCTTACCCTAAAAGGTCCGGAGCCTGTTGTTTTTCTGTTCTACCGGATAATGAAATGCACACACCTGGTGTCCCAGGTCTAAATCAGTCCCTGACTAGAGGGGAATAATGAAAAAATGCAGTGGCACTGGCTTCGAGGTCCAGAGTTGAGTTTGAGGGGTCTAAACCATATGACAAAACTCTATCTGCCATGTGCAGAGGGTGAAGCGTATCATCAGTGTAATAGAAAAATACGTCTGACAGAGAAAAAACACCTTCCCTCCCTCCTATCTTCCCTCATTCCCCTCCCTCCACCCCAGACCCTTGGAGGCAGATGACAAATAGTCATTTGAGTGGCAGGAGTGGTCTAAACAGCTAGACGGTCTTCATTTCTCTCTCTTTCGCTCTCTCTCTTTCTCATATATATACCCAGTGCCTTCGGAAAGTATTCAGACCCCTTGACTTTTTCCACATTTTGTTACGTTACAGCCATATTCTACAATGGATTAAATAAATAAAAAATCTCAGCAATCTACACATAATACTCCATAATGACAAAGCGAAAAGAGGTTTTTGGATTTTTGGGCAAATGTATTACAAATAAATAACTTAAATACCATACGTTTTCAGACCATTTGCGATGAGACTCAAAATTGAGCTCAGGTGAATCCTGTTTCCTTTGATCATCCTTGAGATGTTTCTACAACTTGATTGGAGTCCACCAGTGGTAAATTGAATTGATTGGACATGATTTGGGAAGGCACACACCTGTCTATATACGTCCCCACAGTTGACAGTGCATGTCAGAGCAAAAACCAAGACATGAGGTCGAAGGAACTGTCCGTAGAGTTCCGAAACAGATTCTTTGGTCTGATGAATCCAAGATTGAAATATTTGGCCTGAAAGCCAAGTGTCACATCTGGAGGAAACCTGGTACCATTCCTACAGTGAAGCATGGTGGTGGCAACATCATGATGTGGGAATGTTTTTCATCCCCACGGAGATCGTTAATGAGCGAATGTTCACCTTCCATCAGGACAATGACCCTAAGCACACAGCCAAGATAACGCAGGAGTGGCTTTGGGACAAGTCTGTAAATGTCCTTGACTGGCCAAGCAGAAGCCCGGACTTGAACCAAATCTAGCATCTCTGGAGAGACCTGAAAATAGCTGTGCAGCGACGTTCCCCATCCAACCTGACAGAGCTTGAGAGGATCTGCAGCGCAGAATGGGAGAAACTCCCCAAATACAGGTGTGCCAAGCTTGTAGCATCTTACCGAAGAAGATTTGAGGCTGTAATTGCTGCCAAAGGTGCTTCAACAAAGTACTGAGTAAAGGGTCTGAATACTTATGTAAATGTGATATTTCAGTAAATTTGTAAAAAGTTCTGAAAACCAGTTTTTGCTTTGTCATTATGGGGAATTGTGTGTAGTTTGATGAGGGAATTTTTGTAAGGTTGTAACAAAATGTGGAAAAAGTCAAGGAGTCTGAATACTTTCCAAATGCACTCTGTATATATGTATTTCAAAACATGCATCCTGTTTGCAATAAGGTACTAAAGTAATACTGCCCGAAAAATTGACAAAGAATAAAAATTGGTTCCTGAATACAAAACGTTATGTTTGGGGCAAATCCAATACAACACATCACCAAGCATGGTTGTGGCTGCATCATGTTATAGGTATGCTTGTCATCGGCAAGGACTAGGGAGTGTTTTTTAGGAGGAAAATAAATGGAATAGAGTTAAGCAGGGGGCAAAATCCTAGAAGAAAACCTAGTTGTCTGCAGATACTGGGAGACAATTTCACCTTTCAGCAGGACAATTACCTAAAACTTAAATAGGCCAAATATACACTGACGTTGCTTAACAAAACATTGAATGTTCCTGAGTGGCCTAATTACAGTTTTGACTTAAATCGGCTTGAAGATCTATGGCAAGACTTGAAAATGGATCACTAGCATTGATTAACAACCAAATTGACAACGCTTGAAGAATTGTTTTAAAGACTATTGGGCAAATATTGTACAATCCAGGTGCGCAAAGCTTTTAGAGGCTTACCCAGTAAGACTCACAGCTGTCAAAAATGACAATGGGATGTGTGCGTGTGTGCGTGTGTGTGTGCGTGAGTGTGTGTGTGCGTGCGTGAGTGTGTGTGTGTGTCCGTGTGTGTGGGTGTGTGTGTGCGTGACTGTGTGTGTGTGTCCGTGTGTGTGTGTGTGGGTGTGTGTGTGGGTGTGTGCGTGCGTGAGTGTGTGTGTGTGTGTCCGTGTGTGTGTGGGTGTGTGTGTGTGTCCGTGTGTGTGTGTCTCCGTGTGTGTGTGTCTCCAGAGGTGAGTCTCAGCTTTATTTTGAGGGGGGGGGGGGGGGGGGGGCAGAATGACTGGACCAGGACAGCATTTGATTTGATTTTAGCTGCTGGTGGCGAGCAGGGGAGGAGGTATGTTTGTAAATTAATTTGATCAAGCTGTGTAGCCTATTGATTCTTTCTTGATGAATAAATAAAACGAAATGTTTAGTTGTTTCTCTGTAATACTAGCCACCTAGCAATGTGATGAAGTTGACTTTACCTAACCAGCTAGATAATAAAATAAAAAATAGGCCTATTTGTACTGTGTGTTAGATCAATTGTACGGAATAGATAAATAAACTGTCAAAATACAGTAAAATCTAAGAAACAAATACTCAATTGTGAAAACAAAGTCAGTCATGTCTGTTGTTTTGGTCTGGCCACAGTTTTTCATCAACATCACAAACAATATTCTCCTTGGCCAGACAGCGGGGGAAATATCTTCTGGCATGACGCATCCACCCCTGACAGGACTCTGCTGGAATGTCACCACAGGCCTTTGCCTGGAGAAAGGCCATACGTTCATGGGGTTTGCGATCATACACCTTCCACCACCATGCTGAAAACAACTCCTCCATGGGGTTGAGAAATGGGGAATATAGTGGGAGATAGAGAATTGTAAACCTGGGATGGTCATGGAACCAGTTGCAGACCGGAGCAGCCCGATGGAAACTCACGTTGTCCCAAATTAGAACATACATTTGCTGCTCAGGATCCCCTGGCCCTCTCTGCTCTGGCTGAAAAATATTGTCATGTAAGGTGTTCAGAAAATTAAAGAGATGGGCAGTGTGTATGTTCCAAGTGTCACGTTCCTGACCGGTTTTCTGTTATTTTGTATGTGTTTGACGGTCAGGGCGTGAGTTTGGGTGGGTAGTCTATGTTATGTGTTTCTATGTTTGTTAAAGGGTGACCTGATATGGTTCTCAATTAGAGGCAGGTGGTTTTCATTTCCTCTGATTGAGAGCCATATTAAGGTAGGTGTTTTCACATTGTTTGTTGTGGGTGGTTGTCTCCTGTGTCTGTGTATGTTGCGCCACACGGGACTGTTTCGGTTTGTTTGTTCGTTCGTTTGTTTTGTGTAGTCTGTTTTTCCTGTTCGTGCGTTCTTCGTTACATGTAAGTTCTTACGTTCAGGTCAGTCTACATTCGTTTTGTTATTTTGTTTAGTATCAAGTATAGTTCGTTTTTTGTCTTGATTAAATAAATCATGTCAAACTACCACGCTGCATATTGGTCATCTGATCCGTCTCGCCTCTCCTCGTCCGAGGAGGAGGAAGAGCTAGAGAATCGTTACAGAACCACCCACCAACCAAAGACCAAGCGGCGTGGGAGAGCGCTACAGCGAAACCAGGATTCGTGGACATGGGAGGAGATATTGAATGGAGAAGGACCCTGGGCTAAGGCAGGAGAGAATCGCCGCTCTCGGGAAGAGAGGGAGGCAGCTAAAGCCCAGGAGCGGTGGTTTGGGGAGGCAGCAAGGAGACGTGGCTGGAAGCCTGTGAGTAAACCCCAAAAATTTCTTGGGGGGGGGCTAGAAGGGAGAGTGGCGAAGTCAGGTAGGAGACCTGCGCCCACTCCCTGTACTTACCGTGGAGAGCGAGAGTACGGGCAGACACCATGTTACGCAGTAGAGTGCATGGTGTCTCCTGTACGTGTGCACAGCCCGGTGCGGTACATACCAGCTCCTCGTATCGGCCGGGCCAGATTGAGTATTGAGCCGGATGTCATGAAGCCGGCCCTACATATCTGGCCACCAGTAAGTCTCCTCGGGCCGGCTTACATGGCACCAGCCTTACGCATGGTGTCCCCGGTTCGCCTACATAGCCCGGTGCGGGTTATTCCACCTCCCCGCACTGGTCGGGCGACGGGGAGCATACAACCAGGTAAGGTTGGGCAGGCTCAGTGCTCAAGGGAGCCAGTACGCCTGCACGGTCCGGTATTTCCGGCGCCACTTTCCCGCCCCAACCCAGTACCACCAGTGCCTACACCACGCACCAGGTTTCCAGTGCGTTTCCAGAGCCCTGTTCCTCCTCCACGCACTCTCCCTATGGTGCGTGTCTCCAGCCCAGTGCCTCCAGTTCCGGCACCACGCACTAAGCCACCTGTGCGTCTCCAGAGCCCTGTACACACTGTTCCTTCTCCCCGTACTCGTCCTGATGTGCGTGCCCTCAGCCCGGTGCCACCAGTGCCGGCACCACGCACCAGGCCTACAGTGCGCCTCATCCGGCCAGAGCCATCCGTCTGCCCAGTGCCATCTGACCCATCCGTCTCCCCAGTGCCATCTGAGCCATCCGTCTCCCCAGCGCCATCTGAGCCATCCGTCTCCCCAGCGCCATCTGAGCTATCCGTCTCCCCAGCGCCGTCTGAGCCGCCCGTCTGTCCCGAGCCGTCAGAGCCGTTAGTCAGTCAGGAGCCGCTAGAGCCATTCGTCAGTCAGGATCTGCCAGAGCCGCCAACCAGACAGGATCTGCCAGAGCCGCCAACCAGACAGGATCTGCCAGAGCCGCCAACCAGACAGGATCTGCCAGAGCCGCCAACCAGACAGGATCTGCCAGAGCCGCCAACCAGACAGGATCTGCCAGAGCCGCCAACCAGACAGGATCTGCCAGACCCGCCAACCAGACAGGATCTGCCAGAGCCGTCAGCGAGCCATGAGCGTCCAGAGCCGTCAGCCAGCCATGAGCGTCCAGAGCCGTCAGCCAGCCATGAGCGTCCAGAGCCGTCAGCGAGCCATGAGCGTCCAGAGCCGTCAGCCAGCCATGAGCGTCCAGAGCCGTCAGCGAGCCATGAGCGTCCAGAGCCGTCAGCCAGCCATGAGCGTCCAGAGCCGTCAGCCAGCCATGAGCGTCCAGAGCCGTCAGCCAGCCATGAGCGTCCAGAGCCGTCAGCCAGCCATGAGCGTCCAGAGCCGTCAGCCAGCCATGAGCGTCCAGAGCCGTCAGCTAGCCATGAGCGTCCAGAGCCGTCAGCCAGTCATGAGCTGCCCCTCAGCCCAGAGGTGCCATTTATCCAGAACTGCCCCTCAGTCCAGAGCTGTCTCTCTGTCCGGAGCTGCCCTTCAGTCCAGAGTTGCCCCTCTATCCTGAGCTACCTCTCTATCCTGACCTACCTCTCTGTCCTGAGCTACCTTATCCCGGTGCTGCCCCTTGTCCCGGTGCTGCCCCTTATCTTAAGGTTACCATTTAAATTAAGTGGGTGTAATATGAGGGTGGTCATTCTAAGGGGGAGACGTAAGCTGGGATTGACTATGGTGGGGTGGGGACCTCGCCCAGAGCCTGAGCCACCACCGTGGTCAGACGCCCACCCAGACCCTCCCCTAGACTTTTCGTGGTGCGTTCGGAGTACGCACCTTGAGGGGGGGGTTATGTCACGTTCCTGACCGGTTTTCTGTTATTCTGTATGTGTTTGACGGTCAGGGCGTGAGTTTGGGTGGGTAGTCTATGTTATGTGTTTCTATGTTTGTTAAAGGGTGACCTGATATGGTTCTCAATTAGAGGCAGGTGGTTTTCATTTCCTCTGATTGAGAGCCATATTAAGGTAGGTGTTTTCACATTGTTTGTTGTGGGTGGTTGTCTCCTGTGTCTGTGTATGTTGCGCCACACGGGACTGTTTCGGTTTGTTTGTTCGTTCGTTTGTTTTGTGTAGTCTGTTTTTCCTGTTCGTGCGTTCTTCGTTACATGTAAGTTCTTACGTTCAGGTCAGTCTACATTCGTTTTGTTATTTTGTTTAGTATCAAGTATAGTTCGTTTTTTGTCTTGTTTAAATAAATCATGTCAAACTACCACGCTGCATATTGGTCATCTGATCCGTCTCGCCTCTCCTCGTCCGAGGAGGAGGAAGAGCTAGAGAATCGTTACACCAAGGGTGGGATGACGTTGGAGAACCCCATTGTGGCTCATAGCTGCGCATACGGTGACATTTCCCACGCGCTGGCCAGGTACCTCAATGATGGCGTGTTGACCAAGGATGTTCCTTGCTCTGCTCCTTGTCTTTGCTAAATTGAATCCAGCCTCATCTATGAATATGAGTTCCTGGGGGATGGGACTTGCATCCAACTTCATGATTCTCTGAAATGAGAGTAAATACTGTAATTGCTGTATTGTCAAGTTCACTGGCAACATCAATGAGTCTCTAATGTTTCTAGAGTGTAACACTAGTACATTACTTACTTGCACATATTTGTACTGTTAATCCTTCACTCTTTGGGAATTCCTTTCAAATGGGACTCTGTAGATTTGTTTCATCCAGAGATGTTGTTTCTTAAGTATGTGGGCTATGGTTGATAAGCTCACTCTGATGTTATGGAAGATGGCAGGGTTTTCAATAATCTGCTGTTGGATTTCACAATGGCAGCCTCCTGCTCGTTTGTAAATAGACATGTTATACCATCACGTGGTGGTTATCTTTCAATTCTATAAAAACAAAATAGCATACAGTACAGTAAACACTACAGTAATACAGTATTGAACATAAACATGTTACAAAGTAGTATAGATCCCAATTGAATACATACAGTAATACATAAAACATTTACTTTGAGTCTCCCTCTTTGTTTCCCTTTACAGTGTGTATTGGAATCTACAGTATTTACTGTGCTTTATGTTGTACTACTGTCAAGGAGTAAAAGCAGTAGATAGGTCCAATGTCTGCAGTACATACCTACAGTGGCTTGCGAAAGTATTCACCCCCCTTGGCATTTTTCCTATTTTGTTGCCTTTCAACCTGGAATGAATATAGCTTTTTAGGGGGTTTGTATCATTTGATTTACACAACATGCCTACCACTTTGAAGATGCAAAATATTTTTTATTGTGGAACAAACAAGAAATAAGACAATAAAACAGAAAACTTGAGCATGCATAACTATTCACCCCCACAAAGTCAATACTTTGTAGAGCCAACTTTTGCAGCAATTACAGCTGCAAGTATGTCTCTAAACTCAGCAAAAAAAGAAACGTCCCTTTTTCAGGACCCTGTCTTTCAAAGGTAATTCATAGAAATCCAAATAACTTCACAGATCTTCATTGTAAAGGGTTTAAACACTGTTTCCCATCCTTGTTCAATGAACCATAAACAATTAATGAACATGCACCTGTGGAACGGTCGATAAGACACTAACAGCTTTCAGACGGTAGACATTTAAGGTCACAGTTAAGAAAACTTAGGACACTAAAGAGGCCGTTCTACTGACTCTGAAAAACACCAATAGAAAGATGCCCAGGATGCTCATCTGCGTGAACGTGCCTTAGGCATGCTGCAAGGAGGCATGAGGACTGCTGATGTGGCCAGGGCAATCAATTGCAATGTCCGTACTGTGAGACGCCTAAGACAGCGCTACAGGGAGACAGGACGGACAGCTGATCGTCCGCGAAGTGGCAGACCACGTGTAACAACACCTGCACAGGATCGGTACAAACCCGAACATCACACCTACAGGACAGGTACAGGATGGCAACAACAACTGCCCGAGTTACACCAGGAACGCACAATTCCTTCATCAGTGCTCAGACTGTTCGCAATAGGATGAGAGAGGCTGGACTGAGGACTTACAGTATAGGCCTGTTGTAAGGCAGGTCCTCACCAGACATCACCTGCAACGGTGTTGCCTATGGGCACAAACCCACTGTCGCTGGACCAGACAGGACTGGCAAAAAGTGCTCTTCACTGATGAGTCGCGGTTTTGTCTCACCAGGGGTGATGGTCGGATTCGCGTATATCATTGAAGGAATGAGCGTTACACCGAGGCCTGTACTCTGGAGCGGGATCGATTTGGAGGTGGAGGGTCCGTCATGGTCTGGGGCGGTGTGTCACAGCATCATCAGACTGAGCTTGTTGTCATTGCAGGCAATCTCAACGCTGTGCGTTACAAGGAAGACATCCTCCTCCCTCATGTGGTACCCTTCCTGCAGGCTCATCCTGACATGACGCTCCAGCATGACAATGCCACCAGCCATACTGCTTGTTCTGTGCGTGATTTCCTGCAAGACAGGAATGTCAGTGTTCTGCCATGGCCAGCAAAGAGCCCGGATCTCAATCCCATTGAGCACGTCTGGGACCTGTTGGATCGGAGGGTGAGGGCTAGGGCCATTCCCCCCAGAAATGTCTGGGAACATGCAGGTGCCTTGGTGGAAGAGTGGGGTAACCTCTCACAGCAAGAACTGGCACATCTGGTGCAGTCCATGAGGAGGAGATGCACTTCAGTACTTAATGCAGCTGGTGGCCACACCAGATACTGACTGTTACTTTTGATTTTTTTCAGTTTATGTCTCAGTTGTTGAATCTTGTTATGTTCATACAAATATTTACACATGTTAAGTTTGCTGAAAATTAACGCCGTTGACAGTGAGAGGATGTTTCTTTTTTTGCTGAGTTTATAAGCTTGGCACATCTAACCACTGGGATTTTTGCACATTCTTCAAGGCAAAACTGCTCCAGCTCCTTCAAATTGGATGTGTTCCGCTGGTGTACAGCAATCTTTAAGTCATACCACAGATTCTCAATTGGATTGAGGTCTAGGCTTTTCCTAGGCCATTGCAAGACATTTAAATGTTTCTACTTAAACCACTCGAGTGTTGCTTTAGCAGTATGCTTAGGGTCATTGTCTTGCTGGAAGGTGGACCTATGTTCCAGTCTCAAATCCCTTAAGAATTTCCCTGTATTTAGTGCCATCCATAATTCCTTCAATTCTGACCAGTTTCCCAATCCCTGCTGATGAAGAACATACACACAGCATGATGCTGCCACGAACCCATGCCTCACTGTGGGGATGTTGTTCTCGGGGTGATGAGAGGTGTTGGGTTTGCGTCACACATAACGTTTTTTTTTATGACCAAAAAGCAACATTTTTGTCTCATCTAATCAGAGTACCTTCTTCCATATGTTTGGGGAGTCTCCCACATGCCATTTGGCAAACACCAAACGTGTCTGCTTATTTTTTCTTTAAGCAATGGCTTTTTTTCTGGACACTCTTCTGTAAAGCCCAGCTCTGTGGAGTGTATGGCTTAAAGTTGTCCTGTGGACAGATACTCCTATCTCCACTGTGGAGCTTTGCAGCTCCTTCAGGGTTATCTTTGGTCTCTTTTTTGCCTCTCGGATTAATGCCCTCCTTGTCTGGGCTGTGAGTTTGGGTGGGCGGCCCTCTCTTGGCAGGTTTGTTGTGGTACCATATTCTTTCCATTTTTTATAATGGATTTAATGGTGCTCCGTGGGATGTTCAAAGTTTCAGATATTTTTTTATAACCCAACCCTGATCTGTACTTCTCCACAACTTTGTCCCTGGACTGTTTGGAGAGCTCCTTGGTCTTCATGGTGCCGCTTGCTTGGTGGTGCCCCTTGCTTAGTGGTGTTGCAGACTCTGGGGCCTTTCAGAACAGGTGTATATATACTGAGATCATGTGACAGATCATGTGACACTTAGATGGCACACATGTGGACTTTATTTAACTAATTATGTGACTTCTGAAGGTAATTGGTTGCACCAGATCTTATTTAGGGGCTTCATAGCAAAGGGGGTGAATACATATGCACACACCACTTTTCCATTTAAAAATGTTTTTCATTCTTTTAAACAAGTTACTTTTAAAATTTCACTTAATCAATTTGGACTATTATGTGTATGTCCAATACATTAAATCCCAATAACAATCTATTTAAATCCCAGGTTGTAATGAAAAAAAATAGGAAAAATGCCAAGGGGGGTGAATACTTTTGCAAGGCACTGTATTCTTATTTTGGAACGTCCAGATGATGGATGCTACGGTAAAGCAGCTCAGATTGGGCTGCCCTCTCTGCCCAGCCTCTCTCAAGGTCAAACCATGGTTGACCACATGGTCCACCACAGTCACCCGAATTTCATCAGAGGTTCTTGGTCTTCCTCCACCTCCATCTCTATCTTTACCTATTACCTCCACCTCCAACTCTACCTCTACCTCTACCTCCACCTCCACCTCCAACTCTACCTCTACCTCTACCTCTACCTCTCTCTGCAAAGGTTGCCTCCATTGTTCTCCAAACACAGGAGTACTCACCTGTGGCCTTTTTATCCAAAGGTCTAATTGCAAAGTGAACATTTTACACAATTAGTGTTTGCACATGTGAACAGCGAAAATGATCAATTGGTAACTGAATTTAACTTGTTGAACAGTGTTGCTTTTCATTTGCACACAATAGATTTTAGTTGTGAAGGTTGTGCCAAAGGTAAAGAATTGTGTGTTGTGTTTTGCCAAATGTTTGTCATAGAATTGCTATCTGAGTGTAAAGCAAAACATCTGCCAGTAGTATTGCAGATTTGGTGTTTGGTTTTGCTAAATTAGTTACAGGTTTGGGTCATTGTGCCTCATGGGCCAGTCTAATGTGTAAACAATTGGGAAAAACTGTAATCATGATAAAATTATATCTGACTGTATTGATCATGTGTGTTATGATCCCATGTACTGTGTTGTAATTTGGATGTAATATTTGTCACACCCTGATCTGTTTCACCTTTCTTTGTGCTTGTCTCCACCCCCCTTCAGGTGTCGCCCATCTTCCCCAATATCCCCGGTGCATTTACACCTGTGTTCTTTGTTTGTCTGTTGCCAGTTCATCTTGTCTTGTCAGGTTTTACCAGCGTGCTTTCCCGACTTTTTCTCAAGTTCTGTTTCCTAGTTTTCCCGCTTCAGACTATTCTGCCTGCCCTGACCCTGAGCCTGCCTGCCGTCCTGTACCTGCCTGACTCTGAACCTGATCACGAACCCTTGCCTGTCCTCAACCTGCCCTTTGCCTGCCCCTTGTTTACAATAAATCTTCTGAGAACTGTACTATCCACCTCCTGTGTCTGCATCTGGGTCATATCCTGAGTCGTGATATATTAGTGCAGTATATTCAGATGTGTGATATACAATAGTCAGAATGACAATTGAACAGGTAAAGAAGTATGCTTAGATAACCTATGCAGAAAAATAGACATAATTAGTAGTGCTGAGTAGATTTTTTGAGGGGGTTATTAAATTAACAAATTGGACTTGAATTCCATTTAGTTTAGTTTTTTTGTGAGCCTTACGTGCCAAATCATTCACGAGAGAAATCAAGTCAAGAACTATGTGGGATGCTGGGCCGAAGGGAGTTGTAGTTTTCATTAAGCAAATATTCAACCTAGTTCAGCAAATAAACATGGTAATTAACTACTATAACCATAATCCATTGTGCTTGTCCTTTCGGGCTCAGACAGAGACGGCTACACTTTTACGCATGCTAGGTTAGGTTAGAAATACCTAGACCGCATTAGAGAGAAATGTACTGTACACACAATGACAAGAGGGACAGATACAGTTCGTGAAATTATGCCTTATTTATTTTGAAGAACTAATACAATAATTTTGTCAGACAGCTCTGCAGCATACTAAGTAAGGCTAGCTAAATAGGATGACTAAAGACAGTACAGTATGGAGAGTACATCCTGTTAGATGGCCTAGCTGGCTGACTGCTACTGCCTGATCAGAGACTACATGATTACTTTAAGGAATGAAAAATAATAAAGTAATGAAATAAAAAGTAATATACAAAACTGAAATATTATAATTTCATAGCAATTTCCTATTTTTCTAATGATGTCTATCCAATGTTGACTTGACAGAGGCAATGGAAAATATTCAATGTTTTTGCAATTGAATGTTCTGTCACACCCTGATCTGTTACACCTGTCTTTGTTATTGTCTCCACCCCCTCCAGGTGTCGCTTCCCCAGTGTATTTATCCCTGTGTTTCCTGTCTCTTTCTGCCATCCCTGAGAGATCCCAACCTCCCAGTGCATTTTTTCCTTTTAGTGGTGAGTTGGTACAGCCTACCCCAGTTCCCCGAGAACCCTGCTTACCTCCCCCGGAACCATATTCTGGAGATCCTGGTACCTGTCGGGGCTTTCTTTCTCAGTGCTCGCTTATTTTTGAGCTATAGCTCAAAAAGTATTATTTATTTTTGAGCTCCAACCCGTCCAGGTGTCGCTTGTTTTCCCCAGTGTATTTATCTGTGTTTCCTGTCTCTCTGTGCCAGTTTGTCTTGTATGTTCCAAGTCAAACAGCATTTTTCCCCGTACTCCTGCCTTTGCTCTTCTCCTTTTTCCTTTTTCTAGTCCTCCCGGTTTTGACCCTTGCCTGTTCTGGACTCTGTACCTGCCTGCGTTTAACTTGAGCCTGTCTGCCACTCTGAACTGGTTTTGACCTTTTGCTTGTCCACAACCATTCTCTTGCCTACTCCTTTTTGTATTATTAAACATCTTAAACTCCAACCATCTGCCTCCTGAGTCTGCATCTGGGTCTCGCCTTGTGTCATGATATGTTCACAATTTTTGTCATTGGGATTTCCATTAAAAAGCTCTAAAATCATTTGAATGTCATTACTTCATAATGCATTTCATGTATTTAAAAAAAATCAAAACCGAAATCGGAAACCGTGATTATTTTTTAATAATCGAACCGAAACCAAACCAACCTCAAAATTCACTAATCCCTCAGCACTAATGATTACTAGGCATAACGATTACTAGGCATAACGATTACTAAGCATAACGATTATGGCTCTAGATTGCAGGAAAAGGCAGTTTCAGGTGTTTTCAACTTCCTCTGGTTGCAATATAGCCATCACATTATCCATAGAGTTGCATTATAATGACGAAGCAGCATAAAATATCACAACCCTCACATTGAACTCATTGAGGTTTAAATAAAACTTCACATTGATGTTTTTTAATCAATACTTCAACACGTGGAATATCTCTAGTATTAATGTGTCCTTTGACACTTGAAACATTCTTTGATATATTTTCCAAATTAGCAAAATTCCTGCTAATTAAAAATGGCGTCCACCCATAGAATCCAAACTCTTCTTCTCTGTCCTCCCACTTTTACATGACCTACAATATTATGTGTTCCACATCGTTGGTGCCTGACGTCAATTAACTCCACTAACTTATTTAATTCATGAGCTGCTCCGTGCTGCTTAGTGCTTTAGTGCAGATCGACATTCCCCCTGTTTTAGACTAATGATATCTAAGTGGGTTTTTGTGTTCTAATAGCTCTGCGTAATGGCCTGTCTCCAATGGTTCTCATATACAACCACAATACTGATTGATTAAGCTACTTAAGCCTGAGATCCATTAATATTCTCCTTTAAGTTGATAGGGGGGGACAGAGTGGGGTTGGATGGTTGTGTAAGACTCATCATGATAAATTATGCAGCTCATGCAACATTAAAGGCGTTTAGCACATGCTCTTTCTTCTAAACCGTCCAGCACTCTTTGAAGAATGGCCTGATTTAGATTGAGTGCGTCTGAAATCGCACCCTAACCCCTTTACTGCATATTGCAAAATGTTTGACCAGGGTCCGTAGGGCTCTGGTCAAAAGTAGTGCACTATATAAGGAATAGGGTACCATTTCAAACGCAACCTTTTGAGTTTGGAGGACTAGCTCACTGAAAGTGATAAATCTCACTAGTGAGATGGCTCATTGATACCCCTGCTACAGTTTTATAATAATCTATTAGTGATGGGACTGTCTGTTAAAACTGTGATTTCATTGATTTCTTCTTTCTTCTTCTTCTTCTTCTTCTTGTCTACCACTAGTTTCCCTCTCTCCAATCCTCCTTGCACGGACACACGCAGGCACGTACATGCACACACACTACACACACACACACAGGCACTTCTCTGAAATTCTAATACATCAATTTGGTGTAGTCTGTTTTTGATTCGGCCCATGACTCAGAAATGTAATTTTCTGCTCAACTGAGAGCCTTAATTGAAACGCTGTTCCCCTCCTGGCTATACCTCCTGACGTGAGAAAAGTTACTGTCTGTCAATCTGTCTGTCTACATGGTAACATGAAATAGCTGTGCAAACACACTAGAGATGTAGGATCTTAATTTGATCATCCTGTTGCAGGAGAACCTTCCTGCAAGCAGGACATTTCAAAACGTGTGGTGTATTTGAGTTTTTAAAAGGAAAAGGCTTCTGAAGTTTGTGTTTTCCACTTTGAAATTTCAGACTTGATTTTCCCTTACGATAAATGTATTCACCAATGGAATCCCTGAAGCCCAAGGCAAAAACAAAGCTTGTTTGAATGACTTACTATCTCGTTTGAATGACTTAGTATCTCGTTTGAATGACTTAGTATCTCGTTTGAATGACTTACTATCTCGATCAAACAAAAGATTGTAATTCAAACGGGATACCAAGTCGTTCAAACGAGATACTAAGTCATTTGAACGACCTATCTTGTTTGAATTACTTAAATGTTATTTTGTCTAATTAGGCCTCATTTGTTATGCAGCTTGTCAGACCGTGTCATGGTTGCTGCAGCCATTCATTCGCTGATTCCATCCATGGATATGTTAATTCACTGACAGTTATTTGATAGCATAAAGCAGGGCTGTTTTTGAATGCCAGAACATGTAAGTGGGCGAGTGTCATCACAGATCAGGCCAAAATCCCTGACACTCAAAGAGTGGAAGAGGGGCCGTTATAGAGGCCGGTGTGCGGAATACCTGACGAGACTACGTCGGCGAGAGGATAAACCTCCTCTACCATCCGTTCTATTGGCGAACGTGCAATCACTGGAGAATTAACTGGACGAGCTCCGTTTGACGTTAGCAAGTCACATCTTCATCACTGGCCTTTATCATCGTACCACATTTGTTCACTCTCTCTATTTTTCAACTACATGATGGCACTAAGACCGCACTGAACAAGTTGTATCAGGCCATATGCAAACAAAAAAAGGATCACCCCGAGGCGGCGCTCCAAGTGGCCGGTGATTTTAACTTCTACCGCCTCAGAAACCCGGATCCGGGAGCACCCCCCACCCCCCCCCCACTGACTAGCATAGCTAGCATAGCGTCACAAGTAAATAGTAGCATCTAAATATCATTAAATCACAAGTCCAAGACACCAAATGAAAGATACAGATCTTGTGAATAAAGCCATCATTTCTGATTTTTAAAATGTTTTACAGGGAAGACAAAATATGTAAATCTATTAGCTAACCACGTTAGCAAAAGACACCACTTTTCTAACTCCATCAGTTTCTTACTCCATCAGGTGCTATCACCAATTCGACCAAATAAAGATATATATAGCCACTAACCAAGAAAAAACTTCATCAGATGACAGTCTGATAACATATTTATTGTATAGCATAGGTTTTGTTAGAAAAATGTGCATATTTCAGGTATAAATCATAGTTTGCCATTGCAGCCACCATCACAAATCTCACCAAAGCGACTAGAATTACTACAGAGAGCAACGTGTATTACCAATTTACTCATCATAAAACATTTCTTAAAAATACACAGCGCATAGCAATGGAAAGACACAGATCTTGTGAATTCAGACAATATTTCAGATTTTCTAAGTGTTTTACAGCGAAAACACAATAAATCGTTATATTAGCATACCACATGTGCAAACGTTACCCGAGCATTGATTCAAGGCAAAGAGAGCGATAACGTTATCATCACCAAAATATATTAATTTTTTCACTAACCTTCTCAGAATTCTTCCGATGACACTCCTGTAACATCATATTACACAATCCATATAGAGTTTGATCGAAAATGTGCATATTTAGCGGCACAAATCGTGCTTACACAATGGAAATAATGTCCAACTACTCAAGCAATCTGCCCGGCGCCATCTTGAAAAGACACCTATTTTTATCGAAAACTATTCATAAACTTGACTAAAAAAATAAAAGTTGGACAGCAATTGAAAGACAAATTAGTTCTTAATGCAATCGCTGAATTACATTTCTAAAATTATCCTTACTGTGCAATACAGGGTTCGCCAAAGCGAAGCTACACAAAAAAAAATGGCGATATATGCGTTTAACATTTTTCAACAGAACAACGATTTATCATCATAAATAGTTCTTACTATGAGCTGATCTTCCATCAGAATCTTGGGCAATGTATCCTTTCTCCGGTCTAATCGTCTTTTGGTCGAAAGATGTCCTCTTGTCCTGTCGAAATGGCCACTAACGTTCGGCATGTACTGGAAAAGTGCCCAGCTCTTGGAAGTGCGTCACAAAGAAATACCAGAAAATCGCACTAAACGGATATAAATTGCTATAAAACGGTTTAAATTAACTACCTTATGATGTTTTTAACACCTATAACGAGTAAAAACATGACCGGGGATATAGAAGTGGCTAAACCAAAGCTTGGAAGGAGGCCAGTCCGACGTCCATCGTGCGTCAGGCGCAGGGAGGAAAAGAAAGCTACTTCCGCCTTGTGGTCTTTTATACAGTCCCAGATTGCGCAATCGACTCCATTCAAATTGTCACCACTTACTGACATCTAGAGAAAGGCGTAGGCAGTGTTTGTATCCCCATAGCATTCACAGGGACCTTAAAACTGACCTGGGAACAGGGGCCAAGATTTCTGAAATCTCACTCCCTGTCAGGAAAAGTGCTGTAGAATGAGTTCTGTTTCACTCAGAGACATAATTCCAACTGTTTTAGAAACTAGAGAGTGTTTTCTATCCAATAATAATAATAATATGCATATTGTACGAGCAAGAATTGAGTACTAGGCAGTTTAATTTGGCAACGTCAAAAAAAAAAAAGTGCTAACAGCTCCCCCTATTGACAAAAACTCAAATCCGTCTTAACTCATTTCTACCAGCATGTCAACTGTGCAACTAGAGGAGGAAAAACTCAAGATAAAATTTACTCCACACACAAAGACCCATACAAAGCTCCCCCTTTCCCTCCATTTGGCAAATCTGACCATAACTCTATCCTCCTGATTCCTGCTTAGAAGTAAAAACTCAAACCGGAAGCACCAGTGACGCACTCAACTTCCAATGAAGTGGATGCTAATCGACAGGACTTTTTGTCTCACAAAGACTGGAATATGTTCCGGGATTCATCCGATTGAATTGAGGAGTTTACCACATCATTAATAATAAGTGCATCGACAAAGTCCCCCCCACAGTGACCATACGTACATATCCCAAACAGAAGCCATGGATTAGAGGCAACATCTGCACTGAGTTAAAGTCTAAAGCTGCCGCTTTCAAGGAGTGGGACATTAATCTGGACGTTTAAGAAATCCCGCTACACCCTCCAACGAACAATCAAACATGCAAAGCATCAATACAGGACTAAGATTGAATCCTACTACACTGGCTTTGATGCTCGTTGGATGTGGCAGGGCTTGCAAACTATCATGGATTACAAAGGGAAACCCAGCCGCGAGCCTACCAGACGAGCTAAATGCCTTCTATGCTCGCTTTGAGGCAAGCAACACTGAACATGCATGAGAGCACCAGCTATTCCGGATGACTGTGTGATCATGCTCTCTGTAGCCAATGTGTCTTGCCCATTCACCTTCTGAATGTCACATATACTGTACACAATCCATGTCTCAATTGTCTCAAGGCTTAAAAATCATTATTTAACCTGTCTCCTCCCCTTAATCTACAATGATTGAAGTGGTTTTAAAAGGTGACATCAATAAGGGATCATAGCCTCCCCCTGGAATTACCTGGTCATGGAAAGAGCAGGTGTTCCTAATGTTTTATACTCAGTGAATATTCTTACGGGGGCCAAATGCTGTCTTCTGTGATCATCATAGAGGGGAACAAAAAGCACGCCCATGCTCCATAGAGTCTAGCTTTCAGGAATGGGGTCATAATAGCTCATGGACAAAACGGTTCAAACCCTAGAGCCAAATTCATTGGAAGAAAATAAATTAAACATGCCACATTGGCTTCAGAAACCAACAGAAGATTTGTTTACCACAGTGAGCTGGCAAAGTACTAGGATGTTGTCTCTGGTTTTAAATAGATATCTGAAATTGATAACTGAATCTGAATGCATCTGAGTAGTTGAATATTATGAAACTTTAATAAACTTGAAATTATAGTTTGGAAACTTGATAGACAGGCAATGAATGCAATATCTACCATATTGAAACTGAATATGTAAATATTGAACTTGAATATTCAATTACATTTCAATATAATTTTAAAGTTGAATTCAATATTCATTCAATTGAGTTTCAAATCATGAAATACAAGCTCAATATATGAATTCGATGATTACATTTGTGCATAATATCCTAATACAAATTACATATTATGGAATTCAAATACAATTTCTGTTGGTGCTGAAATTGCTCCATAGCCTATCACTGTCACGTCCTGACCATAGTTCTTATGTGTGTTGCTTGTTTTAGTGTTGGTCAGGACGTGAGCTGGGTGGGCATTCTATGTTGTGTGTCTAGTTTGTCTGTTTCTGTGTTCAGCCTAATATGGTTCTCAATCAGAGGCATCTGTCAATCGTTGTCCCTGATTGAGAATCATATATAGGTGGCTTGTTTTGTGTTGGGGATTGTGGGTGGTTGTCTTCTGTCTTTGTGTTCTGCACCAGATAGGACTGTTTTTGGTTTTCACATTTATTGTTTTGTTGTTTGTAGTGTTCAGACATTCTTTATTAAATTATGTTTAACACTAGCCGCGCTGCGTTTTGGTCCTCTCCTTCATCCCAGGAAGAAAACCGTTACAATCACAAACCTTTTTTTGTAGGAGATTCTCTAGTAGGCAAATACAAGCATGTTGTTCACAGGATAAACCTATTTTTTAAGTTAATTAATTTATTGGTGATGATACCAGTAGTGTGTATTCATGGATGCCAAGGGAAGCCAGGCTTCCCCCAAATTTTTTTAAATAATAAAATAATAATTTATCTTTCGCTTTTCTGTTTCATAATTTTCCTTCAATTCGCAAGACGCTGAATGTATCTCACCATTACAAAGCATCCAAATAGCGCCCCTCTGTCTCTGTATGTGTAGGCCATCTATCTGATGGTGTCTGAAAAGAGTCAAAAAGAGTATCACCTTGTTGCCAACTGTAGTATTGAATGCAAGGGAAACCAGCGATCATTTGGCCTCCCTTGATAAAAAAAGTATAAAATTATAGCCAATCAGCGTTGAGCTAAACTAAGTGAGCTCAACTGTGAATTGTCCTGGTGCACCAAAAAAAAGTGTCAAGGGAAGCCAGTTTGGATTTGGCTTCACTCCAATCAAATCACATTGACCGAAACTTCTTGAATTATTGCATCTCATTGTGTTGTTGTCCTCCAGTGGCTCGCTAACTAAAATTTCCCCTTTCCTTAATTAGCCATCGCTGGAGATAGGGATTTGGACTTGTGGTTTTACTTATTTCTCCGTACTGACCAATGATTATAACGGCGATTCTGATCCAACCATAAATTCATACATTGTGCCCCTGGCCCGAGAAGATGAAATGTCAATATGTAGCTACATGTAGATGTAGAAGGCTAATGTTAACTAGCTAACATTACCCATGAAGTTAGGCCAGAGAGCAAGCATTTTAGCCAGGCAGCCTAGGACAACAAAAAATAAAAGTGGATACTGTATGACAGAGTCATAGACTATTTACTTAACATGAAAGAGAGGATGGCATTGGCGTAGCGTGAGTAAAACAAAATTCTACTTACGGTAACTCTCCCTGGTTCTAAATCAATAGTTGTTTAGTATTCTGAAAATGTCGGAAACATTAACTTGCTTGACCATGCTATAGGTCATGTAACTGTTTGTTACATGCAATATGCTTGTGGACTTCACCTGACAGCTGTTGCTTTCCGGTTTTGTGAAGAAACAAAGGTGTGGTTGAATTTATTCGGCCACTGTGTCTTCTTATTGTCTCGGCCTAAGGACTATATATCACAGTTGCAAGGCATATGAACTAACAGGTTATAGAGCAAACAACGCAATTATCACAACACATTGGCTGCAATATGACATTTCTTTCTGGTTTGGCTTCCCCTGTGATTTTACCCACGCACGGCTGCTGATGGATACTTTAACTGTACGTTTAGGCTATATTAATGTATGTAATTAAGCTTTTACCTGTAATATTTTTCTGTCTTTCTAATAATACAAATATTTAATTTGTAGAGAAAATGTTTCACACTCAATGCACATGTAAAGCTTGTTGGTGTTTGCTTCTGTGCACAAACCATTTCACTGCTGCAGTTTGAGATGATGTATTCCCTTTTATTTATGAAAAGAAGCTGATACTGGCCTTTATTATTTACGCTTAATTAAATTCATTTATATTATAGTGTTTCTATTCCAAGAAAAATGAAAAAACATTTTACAGTAGCCTAATGTATTGCCTCCCTAAAACATCCGTTAAAACATTTCAAAATCGAAATTACATATACTGATGTTAGAAAGTAGAATATATCAACTATATATAGGTTACTTTGGGTGGGGCAGCCTAAATCATTACAACCGAATAGGCCTAATTTATCACGACTTAGGATAAGACCCAAATGCAGAGAGTTTGAATCACAGATGTTTATTGACCAAACAGGAGGCATGCAAAAGACACGTCGAGGGCAGGCAGAGGTCCGTAATCCAGGGCAGAGTCAGTAAGAAACAGAACGGCAGGCAGGCTCGGGGTCAGGGCAGGCAGAATGGTCAAAATTCGGGATGGGAAAATCTAAATTCGGAATGGGAAAAACTAGAAAAACAAGGGCTAGAGAGAAATAGGAGTACTGGAAAAACACACTGGTAGGCTTGACGAGGCAAGACGAACTGGCAACAGACAAAGAGAAAACACAGGTATAAATGCACATTGGACACTTGGAGGAGGGTGGAGACAAGCACAAGACAGGTGAAACAGATCAGGGTGTGACAAAATTAGAAGTATAGTGATTAAAAAAAGGGAAAATTCTAGGCAGAGCATGTTAAACGACTATCTTGTATGAACAACTTTTTTTTTGCCAAGTCGTTCATACAAGATAATAAATTGTTCAAACAAGATACCAAGTTGTTTTAATTATATACTAAGTCATTCAAACGAGATAATTCCAAGTCTACATAAAAAATGTTTTGCCTTGGGCTTCAGGGCTTCCGTATCAACCCCTACAAAAATGTCCATTAATTATAATCCACATAATAATCCACATTTCCTAACGCTGCTGGATTATTTTCCTGCCGTGGCAAACTGGTTTAAATTACATCTGTAGTGATAGGGATAAAGGAGAGTAGGAGAGGTGCATTTCTTATGAAGAGGTAAGAGTAAGTTAATGGTTTTGGAGTGTCATTATATCCAGAAATGGACTGGCCATAGACACACACGCAGGCACACAAACACACACACACACACACACACACACACACACACACACACACACACACACACACACACACACACACACACACACACACACACACACACACACACACACACACACACACACACACACACACACACACACGTTATGTTCTTCTATCCACATGGGGACCTAAAATTAAACACACACACACACACACACACACACACACACTCTGAACTCTACCTCTCTGAACTCTACCTCTCTGAACTCTACTTCTCTGAACTCTACCTCTCTGAACTCTACCTCTCTGAACTCTACTTCTCTGAACTCTACCTCTCTGAACTCTACCTCTCTGAACTCTACCTCTCTGAACTCTACTTCTCTGAACTCTACCTCTCTGAACTCTACTTCTCTGAACTCTACATCTCTGAACTCTACCTCTCTGAACTCTACTTCTCTGAACTCTACCTCTCTGAACTCTACCTCTCTGAACTCTACCTCTCTGAACTCTACCTCTCTGAACTCTACCTCTCTGAACTCTACTTCTCTGAACTCTACCTCTCTGAACTCTACCTCTCTGAACTCTACTTCTCTGAACTCTACCTCTCTGAACTCTACCTCTCTGAACTCTACCTCTCTGAACTCTACTTCTCTGAACTCTACCTCTCTGAACTCTACCTCTCTGAACTCTACTTCTCTGAACTCTACATCTCTGACCTCTACCTCTCTGAATGCTACCTCTCTGAACTCTACATCTCTTATTAACCTCTATCCAGCCCGCTTAATCTCTGTGAAATGAATTTCGTTTAATTTTAATTGTTTATTTGATAGGGGACCGATACATATAAAACATGCACACACTGGATGATCAAAAGCCAAGTGCATTGCAACGCACCACATGAACTCCTCCATGTAAAATAAATGAGTGGTCCAAGACAGAAAAAGCTCCATTATAACGTGTGCAGACTGACAGACATTAGATAGAAGTAAAATAGTCAGGATGTTTGCCAGTACTTCCATGTCACTATAAAAGTATAGGTAACAGTATAATGGATGTATTTGACATCTGTGTGTCATGAAACAACCACCGTGAATGACGGTTACTGAAAATGTCACGAAGAAGACAATAATTGACAAGGTAGCTTGACCTACAGTATGCTTAGATTCTGAGATGAGCAAGAGGGATAAAGTTGAGTATTAGGGAAAGAAGTATACTGTACTGGTGTCAAGGAAAATGTATGGGAGTTAACAGTACCCATTTTCTTTAAGAATGTAGTGGAGTAAAAGTAAAAGTTGTCAAAAATATAAATAGTAAAGTACAGATACCACAAAAAATTACTAAAGTAGGATTTTAAAGTATTTTTACTGAAGTACTTTACACCCCTGAATGGTCCCATCTCCCCTGTTTCGGATCTACTGAGGAATACTTTGGAAAAAAGCTTTTAGTGGAGCAGTGACCTCGACATTTAACATGTCTTTGATTGAATTGCAGTTCCATTTGATAATCATATCCTGAATGGCTGCCTCAGAAAGGATGTACTCAACGTGTTAGTGTACAAGTAACAGTTTAGAAAAGCTCTTCAAGTAATTGACGGTATTTGAGAGTCAGAGAGAGGTGAAGGACACGAGGGACTCTTTGTAACACTATCCATATCTCTTTGTCTCTCTTTCTTTCTCTACCGCTCTTCATCTCCCCTCTGTATCTCCCCACATGAAAAAATACTATAGTATACTAGGGTATAAATACTGTCGTGTTTTTGCGTACTAAAATCTGTCAGATCGCGACACGTAGCCTAGTGGTTAGAGCATTGGACTAGTAACCGAAAGGTTGCAAGATCAAATCCCCGAGCTGACAAGGTTGTTCTGCCCCTGAACAAGGCAGTTAACTGTTTCTAAGCCGTCATTGAAAATAAGAATTTGTTCTTAACTGACTTGCCTAGTTAAATAAAATTTAAAAAACACTACTGTGAATATTGTAGTATTACAGTTAACTATAGTATAAATACTGTAGTAAAATGAAACTATTATACACTTTATACCATATTCATTTATGTAGTGTTTTTGTGGATTATAGTATACTGTAGTATTTACTGTTTTTGTGCATTGAAGTATTCTGTTGTATTTACTGCAATGTTTTTGTGGACTGTAATATATTGCAGTATTTACTATAGTGTTTTTTATTTTTATTATCTTTGACGTAGAATTGGAGGCTTTCTGTAGTGATGTTATGCTTGATGCTGGAGATCTGAGAACATGCGTTGAAATCGCTAAGTAGTGTACATCGGCACACGAAGAAGTGTGCCGATGCCTGTAGCACATGATCAATGACATCCGAAGCTTCGTTTCATCAACCAACCACCTGATTTGGTTTGGTATTGGTTTGGTAGAAGACAAAAAGGCTACGTTGTGCACGCAGTACGGGATGTGGGGCGTCATCTATAATACGTTGTGCACGCAGTACGGGATGTGGGGCGTCATCTATAATACGTTGTGCACGCAGTACGGGATGTGGGGCGTCATCTATAATACGTTGTGCACGCAGTACGGGTTGTGGGGCGTCATCTATAATACGTTGTGCACGCAGTACGGGATGTGGGGCGTCATCTATAATACGTTGTGCACGCGCTACGGGATGTGGGGCGTCATCTATAATACGTTGTGTACGTAGTACGGGATGTGGGGCGTCATCTATAATACGTTGTGCACGCAGTACGGCATGTGGGGCGTCATCTATAATACGTTGTGCACGCAGTACGCGATGTGGGGCGTCATCTATAATACGTTGTGCACGCTGTACGGGATGTGGGGCGTCATCTATAATACGGTGTGCACGCGCTACGGGATGTGGGGCGTCATCTATAATACGTTGTGCAAGCAGTACGGGATGTGGGGCGTCATCTATAATACGGTGTGCACGCGCTACGGGATGTGGGGCGTCATCTATAATACGTTGTGCACGCGCTACGGGATGTGGGGCGTCATCTATAATACGTTGTGCACGCAGTACGGGATGTGGGGCGTCATCTATAATACGGTGTGCACGCGCTACGGGATGTGGGGCGTCATCTATAATACGTTGTGCACGCAGTACGGGATGTGGGGCGTCATCTATAATACGGTGTGCACGCGCTACGGGATGTGGGGCGTCATCTATAATACGGTGTGCACGCGCTACGGGATGTGGGGCGTCATCTATAATACGTTGTGCACGCAGTACGGGATGTGGGGAGTCATCTATAATACGTTGTGCACGCAGTACGGGATGTGGGGAGTCATCTATAATACGTTGTGCACGCAGTACGGGATGTGGGGCGTCATCTATAATACGTTGTGCACGCAGTACGGCATGTGGGGCGTCATCTATAATACGTTGTGCACGCAGTACGGTATGTGGGGCGTCATCTATAATACGTTGTGCACGCGCTACGGGATGTGGGGCGTCATCTATAATACGTTGTGCACGCGCTACGGGATGTGGGGCGTCATCTATAATACGGTGTGCACGCGCTACGGGATGTGGGGCGTCATCTATAATACGTTGTGCACGCAGTACGGTATGTGGGGCGTCATCTATAATACGTTGTGCACGCGCTACGGGATGTGGGGCGTCATCTATAATACGTTGTGCACGCAGTACGGGATGTGGGGCGTCATCTATAATACGTTGTGCACGCGCTACGGGATGTGGGGCGTCATCTATAATACGTTGTGCACGCAGTACGGGATGTGGGGCGTCATCTATAATACGTTGTGCACGCAGTACGGGATGTGGGGCGTCATCTATAATACGTTGTGCACGCAGTACGGGATGTGGGGCGTCATCTATAATACGTTGGGCACGCGCTACGGGATGTGGGGCGTCATCTATAATACGTTGTGCACGCAGTACGGGATGTGGGGCGTCATCTATAATACGTTGTGCACGCAGTACGGTATGTGGGGCGTCATCTATAATACGTTGTGCACGCAGTACGGGATGTGGGGCGTCATCTATAATACGTTGTGCACGCAGTACGGGATGTGGGGCGTCATCTATAATACGTTGTGCACGCAGTACGGGATGTGGGGCGTCATCTATAATACGTTGTGCACGCAGTACGGGATGTGGGGCGTCATCTATAATACGTTGTGCACGCAGTACGGGTTGTGGGGCGTCATCTATAATACGTTGTGCACGCAGTACGGGATGTGGGGCGTCATCTATAATACGTTGTGCACGCGCTACGGGATGTGGGGCGTCATCTATAATACGTTGTGTACGTAGTACGGGATGTGGGGCGTCATCTATAATACGTTGTGCACGCAGTACGGCATGTGGGGCGTCATCTATAATACGTTGTGCACGCAGTACGCGATGTGGGGCGTCATCTATAATACGTTGTGCACGCTGTACGGGATGTGGGGCGTCATCTATAATACGTTGTGCACGCAGTACGGGATGTGGGGCGTCATCTATAATACGTTGTGCACGCAGTACGGGATGTGGGGCGTCATCTATAATACGTTGTGCACGCGCTACGGGATGTGGGGCGTCATCTATAATACGTTGTGCACGCAGTACGGGATGTGGGGCGTCATCTATAATACGTTGTGCACGCAGTACGGGATGTGGGGCGGCATCTATAATACGTTGTGCACGCAGTACGGCATGTGGGGCATCATTTTTAATACGTTGTGCACGCGCTACGGGATGTGGGGCGTCATCTATAATACCTTGTGCACGCAGTACGGGATATGGGGCGTCATCTATAATACGTTGTGCACGTGCTACGGGATGTGGGGCGTCATCTATAATACGTTGTGCACGCAGTACGGGATGTGGGGCGTCATCTATAATACGTTGTGCACGCGCTACGGTATGTGGGGCGTCATCTATAATACGTTGTGCACGCGCTACGGGATGTGGGGCGTCATCTATAATACGTTATGCACGCGCTACGGGTTGTGGGGCGTCATCTATAATACGTTGTGCACGCTGTACGGGAAGTGGGGCGTCATCTATAATACGTTGTGCACGCGCTACGGGATGTGGGGCGTCATCAATAATACGTTGTGCACGCAGTACGGGATGTGGGGCATCATCTATAATACGTTGTGCACGCAGTACGGTATGTGGGGCGTCATCTATAATACTTGGTGCACGCGCTACGGGATGTGGGGCGTCATCTATAATACGTTGTGCACGCAGTACGGGATGTGGGGCGTCATCTATAATACGTTGTGCACGCGCTACGGGATGTGGGGCGTCATCTATAATACGTTGTGCACGCAGTACGGGGTGTGGGGCGTCATCTATAATACGTTGTGCACGCAGTACGGGTTGTGGGGCGTCATCTATAATACGTTGTGCACGCAGTACGGAGTGTGGGGGGTCATCTATAATACGTTGTAACGGCTGTCGTCTTCCTCCTCCTCGGACGAGGAGAGGAGAGAAGGATCGGTGGACCAATACGCAGCAAGGTATGATGACATAATGTATTTATTGAAAAGATGAACACGAACACGAAAACACTTGGAAAATTACAAAATAAGAAAACGACGTAGACGAAACCTGAACATGAACTTACATAACTATACGTAGAACTCACGGACAGGAACAGACTACATCAAACGAATGAACAGCCAAACAGTCCCGTATGGTACAGACACGGACGACACAGGAGACAATCACCCACAAACAAACAGTGAGAACAACCTACCTTAATATGACTCTCAATCAGAGGAAATGCCAAACACCTGCCTCTAATTGAGAGCCATACCAGGCAACCCTTTAACCCAACATAGAAACACAACACATAGAAATGCCCACCCCGCTCACGCCCTGACCAATAAACACATACAAAACAAGAGAAAACAGGTCAGGAACGTGACATAACCCCCCCCTTAAGGTGCGAACGCCGGGCGCACCAGCACAAAGTCTAGGGGAGGGTCTGGGTGGGCATCTGACCACGGTGGTGGCTCAGGCTCCGGACGCTGTCCCCACACCACCATAGTCACTCCCCGCTTCTGTATCCCACTCCCAATGACCACCCTCCAACTAAACCCACCTAAATGAAGGGGCAGCACCGGGATAAGGGCCAGCACCGGGATAAGGGGCAGCACCGGGATAAGGGACGGCAGGTCCTGGCTGAGGGACTCCGGCAGGTCCTGGCTGAGGGACTCCGGCAGGTCCTGGCTGAGGGACTCCGGCAGGTCCTGGCTGAGGGACTCCGGCAGGTCCTGGCTGAGGGACTCCGGCAGGTCCTGGCTGAGGGACTCCGGCAGGTCCTGGCTGAGGGACTCCGGCAGGTCCTGGCTGAGGGATTCTGGCAGGTCCTGGCTGAGGGATTCTGGCAGGTCCTGGCTGGACGGCTCTGGCAGGTCCTGGCTGGACGGCTCTGGCAGGTCCTGGCTGGACGGCTCTGGCAGGTCCTGGCTGGACGGCTCTGGCAGGTCCTGGCTGGACGGCTCTGGCAGGTCCTGGCTGGACGGCTCCGGCAGGTCCTGGCTGGACGGCTCCGGCAGGTCCTGGCTGGACGGCTCTGGCTGATCCTGGCTGGACGGCTCTGGCAGGTCCTGGCTGGACGGCTCTGGCAGGTCCTGGCTGGACGGCTCTGGCTGGTCCTGGCTGGACGGCTCTGGCTGGTCCTGGCTGGACGGCTCTGGCTGGTCCTGGCTGGACGGCTCTGGCTGGTCCTGGCTGGACGACGGCTCAGTCCAGACGAGCAGTTCATGCGGCGTTGGGCAGACTGGCAGTTCAGGCGCCGCTGGGCAGACGGGCAGTTCAGGCGCCGCTGGGCAGACGGGCACACCTGTAGGGAGGAGACGGAGAGACAGCCTGGTGCGTGGTATAGGCACTGGCTGCGCTGGAGAGGAGGAAAGCTCTGACAGCGCTGGACAGGTGGGAGCAGCTGGAGAGAGAACCCGGAGAGACAGCCTGGTGCGGGGGGCTGCCACCGGTGGACTGGTACTTGGAGGTGGCACCGGGTATACCGGACCGTGAAGGAGGACACGTGCTCTTGAGCACCGAGCCTGCCCAACCTTACCAGGTTGAATGGTCCCCGTAGCCCTGCCAGTGCGGCGAGGTGGAATAACCCGCACTGGGCTATGCAGGCGAACCGGGGACACCACCTGTAAGGCTGGTGCCATGTACGCCGGCCCGAGGAGACGTACTGGAGGCCAGATACGTTGGGCCGGCTTCATGACATCCGGCTCGATGCCCAACCTAGCCCTCCCAGTGCGGCAAGGTGGAATAGCCCGCACTGGGCTAAGCACGCGTACTGGGGACACCGTGCGCTTTACCGCATAACACGGTGTCTGACCAGTACGACGCCCTCTCACTCCACGGTAAGCACGGGGAGTGGGCTCAGGTATCCTACCCGGCTTTGCCACACTCCTCGTGTGCCCCCCCCCCAAGAAATTTTTGGGTCTGACTCTCGGGCTCCCAACCGCGTCGCCGCGCTGCCTCCTCATACCAGCGCCTCTCTGCCTTCGCTGCCTCCAGCTCCGCCTTGGGACGGCGATATTCCCCTGGCTGAGCCCAGGGTCCTTTGCCGTCCAGGATCTCCTCCCATGTCCATGAGTCCTGGTTGCTCTGTTGAGCTCTCCCCCGCCGCTTGGTCCTAGTTAGGTGGGTGATTCTGTAACGGCTGTCGTCTTCCTCCTCCTCGGACGAGGAGAGGAGAGAAGGATCGGTGGACCAATACGCAGCAAGGTATGATGACATAATGTATTTATTGAAAAGATGAACACGAACACGAAAACACTTGGAAAATTACAAAATAAGAAAACGACGTAGACGAAACCTGAACATGAACTTACATAACTATACGTAGAACTCACGGACAGGAACAGACTACATCAAACGAATGAACAGCCAAACAGTCCCGTATGGTACAGACACGGACGACACAGGAGACAATCACCCACAAACAAACAGTGAGAACAACCTACCTTAATATGACTCTCAATCAGAGGAAATGCCAAACACCTGCCTCTAATTGAGAGCCATACCAGGCAACCCTTTAACCCAACATAGAAACACAACACATAGAAATGCCCACCCCGCTCACGCCCTGACCAATAAACACATACAAAACAAGAGAAAACAGGTCAGGAACGTGACATACGTTGTGCACGCAGTACGGGAAGTGGGGCGTCATCTATAATACGTTGTGCACGCAGTACGGGATGTGGGGCGTCATCTATAATACGTTGTGCACGCGCTACGGGATGTGGGGCGTCATCTATAATACGTTGTGCACGCAGTACGGGATGTGGGGCGTCATCTATAATACGTTGTGCACGCGCTACGGGATGTGGGGCGTCATCTATAATACGTTGTGCACGCTGTACGGGATGTGGGGCGTCATCTATAATACGTTGTGCACGCAGTACGGTATGTGGGGCGTCATCTATAATACGTTGTGCACGCGCTACGGGATGTGGGGCGTCATCTATAATACGTTGTGCACGCAGTACGGTATGTGGGGCGTCATCTATAATACGTTGTGCACGCAGTACGGGGTGTGGGGCGTCATCTATAATACGTTGTGCACGCTGTACGGGATGTGGGGCGTCATCTATAATACGTTGAGCACGCTGTACGGGATGTGGGGCGTCATCTATAATACGTTGTGCACGCTGTACGGGATGTGGGGCGTCATCTATAATACGTTGTGCACGCTGTACGGGATGTGGGGCGTCATCTATAATACGTTGTGCACGCAGTACGGGATGTGGGGCGTCATCTATAATACGTTGTGCACGCACTACGGGATGTGGGGCGTCATCAATAATACGTTGTGCACGCAGTATGGGATGTGGGGCGTCATCTATAATACGTTGTGCACGCAGTACGGGATGTGGGGCGTCATCTATAATACGTTGTGCACGCAGTACGGGATGTGGGGCGTCATCTATAATACGTTGTGCACGCGCTACGGGATGTGGGGCGTCATCTATAATACGTTGTGCACGCAGTACGGGATGTGGGGCGTCATCTATAATACGTTGTGCACGCAGTACGGGGTGTGGGGCGTCATCTATAATACGTTGTGCACGCTGTACGGGATGTGGGGCGTCATCTATAATACGTTGTGCACGCTGTACGGGATGTGGGGCGTCATCTATAATACGTTGTGCACGCTGTACGGGATGTGGGGCGTCATCTATAATACGTTGTGCACGTAGTACGGGATGTGGGGCGTCATCTATAATACGGTGTGCACGCAGTACGGAGTTTGGGGCGTCATCTATAATACGTTGTGCACGCAGTACGGGATGTGGGGCGTCATCTATAATACGTTGTGCACGCGCTACGGGATGTGGGGCGTCATCTATAATACGTTGTGCACGCGCTACGGGATGTGGGGCGTCATCTATAATACGTTGTGCACGCAGTACGGGATGTGGGGCGTCATCTATAATACGTTGTGCACGCAGTACGGAATGTGGGGCGTCATCTATAATACGTTGTGCACGCGCTACGGGATGTGGGGCGTCATCTATAATACGTTGTGCACGCAGTACGGGATGTGGGGCGTCATCTATAATACGTTGTGCACGCAGTACGGTATGTGGGGCGTCATCTATAATACTTGGTGCACGCGCTACGGGATGTGGGGCGTCATCTATAATACGTTGTGCACGCAGTACGGTATGTGGGGCGTCATCTATAATACGTTGTGCAAGCGCTACGGGATGTGGGGCGTCATCTATAATACGTTGTGCACGCAGTACGGAGTGTGGGGCGGCATCTATAATACGTTGTGCACGCAGTACGGGATGTGGGGCGTCATCTATAATACGTTGTGCACGCAGTACGGAGTTTGGGGCGTCATCTATAATACGTTGTGCACGCAGTACGGGATGTGGGGCGTCATCTATAATACGTTGTGCACGCGCTACGGGATGTGGGGCGTCATCTATAATACGTTGTGCACGCAGTACGGGATGTGGGGCGTCATCTATAATACTTGGTGCACGCGCTACGGGATGTGGGGCGTCATCTATAATACGTTGTGCACGCAGTACGGGATGTGGGGCGTCATCTATAATACGTTGTGCACGCGCTACGGGATGTGGGGAGTCATCTATAATACGTTGTGCACGCAGTACGGTGTGTGGGGCGTCATCTATAATACGTTGTGCACGCAGTACGGGGTGTGGGGCATCATCTATAATACGTTGTGCACGCTGTACGGGATGTGGGGCGTCTTCTATAATACGTTGTGCACGCTGTACGGGGTGTGGGGCGTCATCTATAATACGTTGTGCACGCTGTACGGGATGTGGGGCGTCATCTATAATACGTTGTGCACGCAGTACGGGATGTGGGGCGTCATCTATAATACGTTGTGCACGCAGTACGGGATGTGGGGCGTCATCTATAATACGTTGTGCACGCGCTACGGGATGTGGGGCGTCATCTATAATACGGTGTGCACGAAGTACGGGATGTGGGGCGTCATCTATAATACGTTGTGCACGCAGTACGGGATGTGGGGCGTCATCTATAATACTTTGTGCACGCGCTACGGGATGTGGGGCGTCATCTATAATACGTTGTGCACGCAGTACGGTATGTGGGGTGTCATCTATAATACGTTGTGCACGCGCTACGGGATGTGGGGCGTCATCTATAATACGTTGTGCACGCAGTACGGGATGTGGGGCGTCATCTATAATACGTTGTGCACGCAGTACGGGATGTGGTGCGTCATCTATAATACGTTGTGCACGCGCTACGGGATGTGGGGCGTCATCTATAATACGTTGTGCACGCAGTACGTGGTGTGGGGCGTCATCTATAATACGTTGTGCACGCAGTACGGGGTGTGGGGCGTCATCTATAATACGTTGTGCACGCAGTACGGGATGTGGGGCGTCATCTATAATACGTTGTGCACGCGCTACGGGATGTGGGGCGTCATCTATAATACGTTGTGCACGCTGTACGGGATGTGGGGCGTCATCTATAATACGTTGTGCACGCGCTACGGGATGTGGGGCGTCATCTATAATACGTTGTGCACGCAGTACGGTATGTGGGGCGTCATCTATAATACGTTGTGCACGCGCTACGGGATGTGGGGCGTCATCTATAATACGTTGTGCACGCAGTACGGTATGTGGGGCGTCATCTATAATACGTTGTGCACGCAGTACGGGGTGTGGGGCGTCATCTATAATACGTTGTGCACGCTGTACGGGATGTGGGGCGTCATCTATAATACGTTGAGCACGCTGTACGGGATGTGGGGCGTCATCTATAATACGTTGTGCACGCTGAAGGGATGTGGGGCGTCATCTATAATACGTTGTGCACGCTGTACGGGATGTGGGGCGTCATCTATAATACGTTGTGCACGCAGTACGGGATGTGGGGCGTCATCTATAATACGTTGTGCACGCACTACGGGATGTGGGGCGTCATCAATAATACGTTGTGCACGCAGTATGGGATGTGGGGCGTCATCTATAATACGTTGTGCACGCAGTACGGGATGTGGGGCGTCATCTATAATACGTTGTGCACGCAGTACGGGATGTGGGGCGTCATCTATAATACGTTGTGCACGCAGTACGGGATGTGGGGCGTCATCTATAATACGTTGTGCACGCACTACGGGATGTGGGGCGTCATCAATAATACGTTGTGCACGCAGTATGGGATGTGGGGCGTCATCTATAATACGTTGTGCACGCAGTACGGGATGTGGGGCGTCATCTATAATACGTTGTGCACGCAGTACGGGATGTGGGGCGTCATCTATAATACGTTGTGCACGCGCTACGGGATGTGGGGCGTCATCTATAATACGTTGTGCACGCAGTACGGGATGTGGGGCGTCATCTATAATACGTTGTGCACGCAGTACGGGGTGTGGGGCGTCATCTATAATACGTTGTGCACGCTGTACGGGATGTGGGGCGTCATCTATAATACGTTGTGCACGCTGTACGGGATGTGGGGCGTCATCTATAATACGTTGTGCACGCTGTACGGGATGTGGGGCGTCATCTATAATACGTTGTGCACGTAGTACGGGATGTGGGGCGTCATCTATAATACGGTGTGCACGCAGTACGGAGTTTGGGGCGTCATCTATAATACGTTGTGCACGCAGTACGGGATGTGGGGCGTCATCTATAATACGTTGTGCACGCGCTACGGGATGTGGGGCGTCATCTATAATACGTTGTGCACGCGCTACGGGATGTGGGGCGTCATCTATAATACGTTGTGCACGCAGTACGGGATGTGGGGCGTCATCTATAATACGTTGTGCACGCAGTACGGAATGTGGGGCGTCATCTATAATACGTTGTGCACGCGCTACGGGATGTGGGGCGTCATCTATAATACGTTGTGCACGCAGTACGGGATGTGGGGCGTCATCTATAATACGTTGTGCACGCAGTACGGTATGTGGGGCGTCATCTATAATACTTGGTGCACGCGCTACGGGATGTGGGGCGTCATCTATAATACGTTGTGCACGCAGTACGGTATGTGGGGCGTCATCTATAATACGTTGTGCAAGCGCTACGGGATGTGGGGCGTCATCTATAATACGTTGTGCACGCAGTACGGAGTGTGGGGCGGCATCTATAATACGTTGTGCACGCAGTACGGGATGTGGGGCGTCATCTATAATACGTTGTGCACGCAGTACGGAGTTTGGGGCGTCATCTATAATACGTTGTGCACGCAGTACGGGATGTGGGGCGTCATCTATAATACGTTGTGCACGCGCTACGGGATGTGGGGCGTCATCTATAATACGTTGTGCACGCAGTACGGGATGTGGGGCGTCATCTATAATACTTGGTGCACGCGCTACGGGATGTGGGGCGTCATCTATAATACGTTGTGCACGCAGTACGGGATGTGGGGCGTCATCTATAATACGTTGTGCACGCGCTACGGGATGTGGGGAGTCATCTATAATACGTTGTGCACGCAGTACGGTGTGTGGGGCGTCATCTATAATACGTTGTGCACGCAGTACGGGGTGTGGGGCATCATCTATAATACGTTGTGCACGCTGTACGGGATGTGGGGCGTCTTCTATAATACGTTGTGCACGCTGTACGGGGTGTGGGGCGTCATCTATAATACGTTGTGCACGCTGTACGGGATGTGGGGCGTCATCTATAATACGTTGTGCACGCAGTACGGGATGTGGGGCGTCATCTATAATACGTTGTGCACGCAGTACGGGATGTGGGGCGTCATCTATAATACGTTGTGCACGCGCTACGGGATGTGGGGCGTCATCTATAATACGGTGTGCACGAAGTACGGGATGTGGGGCGTCATCTATAATACGTTGTGCACGCAGTACGGGATGTGGGGCGTCATCTATAATACTTTGTGCACGCGCTACGGGATGTGGGGCGTCATCTATAATACGTTGTGCACGCAGTACGGTATGTGGGGTGTCATCTATAATACGTTGTGCACGCGCTACGGGATGTGGGGCGTCATCTATAATACGTTGTGCACGCAGTACGGGATGTGGGGCGTCATCTATAATACGTTGTGCACGCAGTACGGGATGTGGTGCGTCATCTATAATACGTTGTGCACGCGCTACGGGATGTGGGGCGTCATCTATAATACGTTGTGCACGCAGTACGTGGTGTGGGGCGTCATCTATAATACTTTGTGCACGCAGTACGGGGTGTGGGGCGTCATCTATAATACGTTGTGCACGCAGTACGGGGTGTGGGGCGTCATCTGTAATACGTTGTGCACGCTGTACGGGATGTGGGGCGTCATCTATAATACGTTGTGCACGCTGTACGGGATGTGGGGCGTCATCTATAATACGTTGTGCACGCTGTACGGGATGTGGGGCGTCATCTATAATACGTTGTGCACGTAGTACGGGATGTGGGGCGTCATCTATAATACGGTGTGCACGCAGTACGGGATGTGGGGCGTCATCTATAATACGTTGTGCACGCAGTACGGGATGTGGGGCGTCATCTATAATACGTTGTGCACGCGCTACGGGATGTGGGGCGTCATCTATAATACGTTGTGCACGCGCTACGGGATTTGGGGCGTCATCTATAATACGTTGTGCACGCAGTACGGGATGTGGGGCGTCATCTATAATACGTTGTGCACGCAGTACGGTATGTGGGGCGTCATCTATAATACGTTGTGCACGCGCTACGGGATGTGGGGCGTCATCTATAATACGTTGTGCACGCAGTACGGGATGTGGGGCGTCATCTATAATACGTTGTGCACGCAGTACGGTATGTGGGGCGTCATCTATAATACTTGGTGCACGCGCTACGGGATGTGGGGCGTCATCTATAATACGTTGTGCACGCAGTACGGGATGTGGGGCGTCATCTATAATACGTTGTGCAAGCGCTACGGGATGTGGGGGGTCATCTATAATACGTTGTGCACGCAGTACGGTGTGTGGGGCGTCATCTATAATACGTTGTGCACGCGCTACGGGATGTGGGGCGTCATCTATAATACGTTGTGCACGCGCTACGGGATGTGGGGCGTCATCTATAATACGTTGTGCACGCAGTACGGGATGTGGGGCGTCATCTATAATACTTGGTGCACGCGCTACGGGATGTGGGGCGTCATCTATAATACGTTGTGCACGCAGTACGGGATGTGGGGCGTCATCTATAATACGTTGTGCACGCGCTACGGGATGTGGAGAGTCATCTATAATACGTTGTGCACGCAGTACGGTGTGTGGGGCGTCATCTATAATACGTTGTGCACGCAGTACGGCGTGTGGGGCGTCATCTATAATACGTTGTGCACGCTGTACGGCGTGTGGGGCGTCATCTATAATACGTTGTGCACGCTGTACGGGATGTGGGGCGTCATCTATAATACGTTGTGCACGCAGTACGGAATGTGGGGCGTCATCTATAATACGTTGTGCACGCAGTACGGGTTGTGGGGCGTCATCTATAATACGTTGTGCACGCGCTACGGGATGTGGGGCGTCATCTATAATACGGTGTGCACGAAGTACGGGATGTGGGGCGTCATCTATAATACTTTGTGCACGCGCTACGGGATGTGGGGCGTCATTTATAATACTTTGTGCACGCAGTACGGTATGTGGGGCGTCATCTATAATACGTTGTGCACGCGCTACGGGATGTGGGGCGTCATCTATAATACGTTGTGCACGCAGTACGGGATGTGGGGCGTCATCTATAATACGTTGTGCACGCAGTACGGGATGTGGGGCGTCATCTATAATACGTTGTGCACGCGCTACGGGCTGTGGGGCGTCATCTATAATACGTTGTGCACGCGCTACGGGGTGTGGGGCGTCATCTATAATACGTTGTGCACGCGCTACGGGATGTGGGGCGTCATCTATAATACGGTGTGCACGCGCTACGGGATGTGGGGCGTCATCTATAATACGTTGTGCACGCAGTACGGTATGTGGGGCGTCATCTATAATACTTGGTGCACGCGCTACGGGATGTGGGGCGTCATCTATAATACGTTGTGCACGCAGTACGGGATGTGGGGCGTCATCTATAATACGTTGTGCACGCAGTACGGGTTGTGGGGCGTCATCTATAATACGTTGTGCACGCAGTACGGGATGTGGGGCGTCATCTATAATACGTTGTGCACGCGCTACGGGATGTGGGGCGTCATCTATAATACGTTGTGCACGCGCTACGGGATGTGGGGCGTCATCTATAATACGTTGTGCACGCAGTACGGGATGTGGGGCGTCATCTATAATACTTGGTGCACGCGCTACGGGATGTGGGGCGTCATCTATAATACGTTGTGCACGCAGTACGGGATGTGGGGCGTCATCTATAATACGTTGTGCACGCGCTACGGGTTGTGGGGCGTCATCTATAATACGTTGTGCACGCAGTACGGGGTGTGGGGCGTCATCTATAATACGTTGTGCACGCGCTACGGGATGTGGGGCGTCATCTATAATACGTTGTGCACGCGCTACGGGATGTGGGGCGTCATCTATAATACGTTGTGCACGCAGTACGGGATGTGGGGCGTCATCTATAATACATTGTGCACGCAGTACGGGATGTGGGGCGTCATCTATAATACGTTGTGCACGCAGTACGGGCTGTGGGGCGTCATCTATAATACGTTGTGCACGCAGTACGGGCTGTGGGGCGTCATCTATAATACGTTGTGCACGCAGTACGGGTTGTGGGGCGTCATCTATAATACGTTGTGCACGCAGTACGGAATGTGGGGCGTCATCTATAATACGTTGTGCACGCGCTACGGGATGTGGGGCGTCATCTATAATACGTTGTGCACGCGCTACGGGATGTGGGGCGTCATCTATAATACGTTGTGCACGCAGTACGGGATGTGGGGCGTCATCTATAATACTTGGTGCACGCGCTACGGGATGTGGGGCGTCATCTATAATACGTTGTGCACGCAGTACGGGATGTGGGGCGTCATCTATAATACGTTGTGCACGCGCTACGGGTTGTGGGGCGTCATCTATAATACGTTGTGCACGCAGTACGGGGTGTGGGGCGTCATCTATAATACGTTGTGCACGCGCTACGGGATGTGGGGCGTCATCTATAATACGTTGTGCACGCGCTACGGGATGTGGGGCGTCATCTATAATACGTTGTGCACGCAGTACGGGATGTGGGGCGTCATCTATAATACATTGTGCACGCAGTACGGGATGTGGGGCGTCATCTATAATACGTTGTGCACGCAGTACGGGGTGTGGGGCGTCATCTATAATACGTTGTGCACGCGCTACGGGATGTGGGGCGTCATCTATAATACGGTGTGCACGCGCTACGGGATGTGGGGCGTCATCTATAATACGTTGTGCACGCAGTACGGGATGTGGGGCGTCATCTATAATACGTTGTGCACGCAGTACGGGATGTGGGGCGTCATCTATAATACGTTGTGCACGCAGTACGGAATGTGGGGCGTCATCTATAATACGTTGTGCACGCAGTACGGAATGTGGGGCGTCATCTATAATACGTTGTGCACGCAGTACGGGATGTGGGGCGTCATCTATAATACGTTGTGCACGCGCTACGGGATGTGGGGCGTCATCTATAATACGTTGTGCACGCGCTACGGGATGTGGGGCGTCATCTATAATACGTTGTGCACGCAGTACGGGATGTGGGGCGTCATCTATAATACTTGGTGCACGCGCTACGGGATGTGGGGCGTCATCTATAATACGTTGTGCACGCAGTACGGGATGTGGGGCATCATCTATAATACGTTGTGCACGCGCTACGGGATGTGGGGCGTCATCTATAATACGTTGTGCATGCAGTACGGGGTGTGGGGCGTCATCTATAATACGTTGTGCACGCAGTACGGGATGTGGGGCGTCATCTATAATACGTTGTGCACGCGCTACGGGATGTGGAGAGTCATCTATAATACGTTGTGCACGCAGTACGGTGTGTGGGGCGTCATCTATAATACGTTGTGCACGCAGTACGGCGTGTGGGGCGTCATCTATAATACGTTGTGCACGCTGTACGGCGTGTGGGGCGTCATCTATAATACGTTGTGCACGCTGTACGGGATGTGGGGCGTCATCTATAATACGTTGTGCACGCAGTACGGAATGTGGGGCGTCATCTATAATACGTTGTGCACGCAGTACGGGTTGTGGGGCGTCATCTATAATACGTTGTGCACGCGCTACGGGATGTGGGGCGTCATCTATAATACGGTGTGCACGAAGTACGGGATGTGGGGCGTCATCTATAATACTTTGTGCACGCGCTACGGGATGTGGGGCGTCATTTATAATACTTTGTGCACGCAGTACGGTATGTGGGGCGTCATCTATAATACGTTGTGCACGCGCTACGGGATGTGGGGCGTCATCTATAATACGTTGTGCACGCAGTACGGGATGTGGGGCGTCATCTATAATACGTTGTGCACGCAGTACGGGATGTGGGGCGTCATCTATAATACGTTGTGCACGCGCTACGGGCTGTGGGGCGTCATCTATAATACGTTGTGCACGCGCTACGGGGTGTGGGGCGTCATCTATAATACGTTGTGCACGCGCTACGGGATGTGGGGCGTCATCTATAATACGGTGTGCACGCGCTACGGGATGTGGGGCGTCATCTATAATACGTTGTGCACGCAGTACGGTATGTGGGGCGTCATCTATAATACTTGGTGCACGCGCTACGGGATGTGGGGCGTCATCTATAATACGTTGTGCACGCAGTACGGGATGTGGGGCGTCATCTATAATACGTTGTGCACGCAGTACGGGTTGTGGGGCGTCATCTATAATACGTTGTGCACGCAGTACGGAATGTGGGGCGTCATCTATAATACGTTGTGCACGCGCTACGGGATGTGGGGCGTCATCTATAATACGTTGTGCACGCGCTACGGGATGTGGGGCGTCATCTATAATACGTTGTGCACGCAGTACGGGATGTGGGGCGTCATCTATAATACTTGGTGCACGCGCTACGGGATGTGGGGCGTCATCTATAATACGTTGTGCACGCAGTACGGGATGTGGGGCGTCATCTATAATACGTTGTGCACGCGCTACGGGTTGTGGGGCGTCATCTATAATACGTTGTGCACGCAGTACGGGGTGTGGGGCGTCATCTATAATACGTTGTGCACGCGCTACGGGATGTGGGGCGTCATCTATAATACGTTGTGCACGCGCTACGGGATGTGGGGCGTCATCTATAATACGTTGTGCACGCAGTACGGGATGTGGGGCGTCATCTATAATACATTGTGCACGCAGTACGGGATGTGGGGCGTCATCTATAATACGTTGTGCACGCAGTACGGGCTGTGGGGCGTCATCTATAATACGTTGTGCACGCAGTACGGGCTGTGGGGCGTCATCTATAATACGTTGTGCACGCAGTACGGGTTGTGGGGCGTCATCTATAATACGTTGTGCACGCAGTACGGAATGTGGGGCGTCATCTATAATACGTTGTGCACGCGCTACGGGATGTGGGGCGTCATCTATAATACGTTGTGCACGCGCTACGGGATGTGGGGCGTCATCTATAATACGTTGTGCACGCAGTACGGGATGTGGGGCGTCATCTATAATACTTGGTGCACGCGCTACGGGATGTGGGGCGTCATCTATAATACGTTGTGCACGCAGTACGGGATGTGGGGCGTCATCTATAATACGTTGTGCACGCGCTACGGGTTGTGGGGCGTCATCTATAATACGTTGTGCACGCAGTACGGGGTGTGGGGCGTCATCTATAATACGTTGTGCACGCGCTACGGGATGTGGGGCGTCATCTATAATACGTTGTGCACGCGCTACGGGATGTGGGGCGTCATCTATAATACGTTGTGCACGCAGTACGGGATGTGGGGCGTCATCTATAATACATTGTGCACGCAGTACGGGATGTGGGGCGTCATCTATAATACGTTGTGCACGCAGTACGGGGTGTGGGGCGTCATCTATAATACGTTGTGCACGCGCTACGGGATGTGGGGCGTCATCTATAATACGGTGTGCACGCGCTACGGGATGTGGGGCGTCATCTATAATACGTTGTGCACGCAGTACGGGATGTGGGGCGTCATCTATAATACGTTGTGCACGCAGTACGGGATGTGGGGCGTCATCTATAATACGTTGTGCACGCAGTACGGAATGTGGGGCGTCATCTATAATACGTTGTGCACGCAGTACGGAATGTGGGGCGTCATCTATAATACGTTGTGCACGCAGTACGGGATGTGGGGCGTCATCTATAATACGTTGTGCACGCGCTACGGGATGTGGGGCGTCATCTATAATACGTTGTGCACGCGCTACGGGATGTGGGGCGTCATCTATAATACGTTGTGCACGCAGTACGGGATGTGGGGCGTCATCTATAATACTTGGTGCACGCGCTACGGGATGTGGGGCGTCATCTATAATACGTTGTGCACGCAGTACGGGATGTGGGGCATCATCTATAATACGTTGTGCACGCGCTACGGGATGTGGGGCGTCATCTATAATACGTTGTGCATGCAGTACGGGGTGTGGGGCGTCATCTATAATACGTTGTGCACGCAGTACGGGTTGTGGGGCGTCATCTATAATACGTTGTGCACGCAGTACGGGATGTGGGGAGTCATCTATAATACGTTGTGCACGCGCTACGGGATGTGGGGCGTCATCTATAATACGTTGTGCACGCAGTACGGGATGTGGGGCGTCATCTATAATACGTTGTGCACGCGCTACGGGATGTGGGGCGTCATCTATAATACGTTGTGCACGCAGTACGGGGTGTGGGGCGTCATCTATAATACGTTGTGCACGCGCTACGGGATGTGGGGCGTCATCTATAATACGTTGTGCACGCGCTACGGGATGTGGGGCGTCATCTATAATACGTTGTGCACGCAGTACGGGATGTGGGGCGTCATCTATAATACGTTGTGCACGCAGTACGGGATGTGGGGCGTCATCTATAATACGTTGTGCACGCAGTACGGGATGTGGGGCGTCATCTATAATACGTTGTGCACGCAGTACGGGATGTGGGGCGTCATCTATAATACGTTGTGCACGCAGTACGGGGTGTGGGGCGTCATCTATAATACGTTGTGCACGCGCTACGGGATGTGGGGCGTCATCTATAATAAGTTGTGCACGCAGTACGGGATGTGGGGCGTCATCTATAATACGTTGTGCACGCAGTACGGTGTGTGGGGCGTCATCTATAATACGTTGTGCACGCGCTACGGGTTGTGGGGCGTCATCTATAATACGTTGTGCACGCAGTACGGGATGTGGGGCGTCATCTATAATACGTTGTGCACGCGCTACGGGATGTGGGGCGTCATCTATAATACGTTGTGCACGCAGTACGGTATATGGGGCGTCATCTATAATACGTTGTGCACGCGCTACGGGATGTGGGGCGTCATCTATAATACGGTGTGCACGCGCTACGGGATGTGGGGCGTCATCTATAATACGTTGTGCACGCAGTACGGTATGTGGGGCGTCATCTATAATACGTTGTGCACGCGCTACGGGATGTGGGGCGTCATCTATAATACGTTGTGCACGCAGTACGGGATGTGGGGCGTCATCTATAATACGTTGTGCACGCGCTACGGGATGTGGGGCGTCATCTATAATACGTTGTGCACGCGCTACGGGATGTGGGGCGTCATCTATAATACGTTGTGCACGCAGTACGGGATGTGGGGCGTCATCTATAATACGTTGTGCACGCAGTACGGGATGTGGGGCGTCATCTATAATACGTTGTGCACGCGCTACGGGATGTGGGGCGTCATCTATAATACGTTGTGCACGCAGTACGGGATGTGGGGCGTCATCTATAATACGTTGTGCACGCGCTACGGGATGTGGGGCGTCATCTATAATACGTTGGCTGCTCTAAATTCTTGACCAACCACTAGTGTACACTGTGTTGATCAACGTCTCCGGTAAAGAACCTTTTTTCTACATAATTGCTGGAAAACCTCAATGCTTCAGGAATTGTATTTCCCCATAGCTTTCTCCTTGAGGAAACCTAATTGAGAAATACTAAAAGAGCAAATGCTTCATAAACTGTAGTTCAGCGCATCTGCTCTTTTCAATATTCTGTACGGAACACAATAGTCTATACTTGGCATGTAGGTTTCTCAATTATGGGTGGCACAAATTGGGATATGGTGAAGGGGAATGGGTAGGGCGTATGCAAATTCATTAAATACTGTAGTGTTTACTTGAGTGTTTTTTGAGGAGATTACTGTAATATTTACTACAGTGTTTTTTTGTGGATAATGTAGCATTTACTATAGTATTCTACAGTATACTATAATCTATAGTAAATACTACACATGATCGAGGGATACTACAGTGTGTAGTATAGTATTCAACAGTATAGTACAGTTTACTACAAACTTCTTTAGCAAGTATAGTATCTCCGTATCTTTCTCTCTCTCCATGTTTCTACCGTCTACCTCCCTCACTGTCACGATCGTTATCATGAGTGGACCAAGATGCAGCGTAGTATGGTTCCATCCTCTTCATTTTGAAGTGAAACTCAAAGAAAACAATAAATGCAAAACGAAACGTGAAGCTGCTATAGTGCTCACAGGCAACTATACATAGTCAAGATCCCACAAAGCACAAAGGGGAAATGGCTGCCTAAATATGATCCCCAATCAGAGACAACGATAAACAGCTGCCTCCGATTTGGAACCATACCAGGCCAACATATAAATATAATCACCTAGATGTCACACCCTAGTCACACCCCGACCTAACCAACATAGAGAATAAAAAGCTCTCCATGGTCAGGGCGTGACAGTACCCCCCCCCAAAGGCGCGGACTCCGACTGCAAAACCTGACTCAATAGGGGAGGGACCGGGTGGGTATCTACCGTTGGGGGCGGTTCCGGACCATGGATCGTCGCAAGATGCTTTGGACCGTGGATCGTCGCCGGGGGCTCCGGGCCGTGGATCGTCGCCGGAGGAACCGGACCGTGGATCGTCGCCGGAGGCTCCGGACCGTGGATCGTCGCCGGAGGAACCGGAACGTAGATCGTCGCCGGAGGCTCCGGACCGTGGATCGTCGCCGGAGGCTCCGGACCTTGGATCGTTGCCGGGGACTCCAGACCGTGGATTGTCGCCGGATACTCCGGACCGTAGATCGTTGCCGGGGACTCCGGACCGTAGATTGTTGACGGGGACTCCGGACAGTGGATCGTAGCCAGAGGCTCCGGACTGGGAACCCTCGCAGGAGGCTCTGGACTGCCGACCATCGCTGGAGGCTCTGGACTGCCGACTGTCGCTAGAGGCTCTGAACTGCCGACCGTCGCAGGAAGCTCTGGACCGCAGACCATCGCTGAAGACTCTGGACCGCAGACCGTCGCTGGAAGCTCTGGACCGCAGACCGTCACTAGAGGCTCCGGACCGCCGACCATCGCTGGTGGTTCCGGACCGCCGACCGTCGCTGATGGTTCCGGACCGCCGACCGTCGCTGGTGGTTCCGGACCGTGGACCGTCTCAGGAGGTTCCGGACCGTGGACCGTCTCAGGAGGTTCCGGACCGTGGTCCGTCTCAGGAGGTTCCGGACTGGGAAACGTTGCCGGAAGCTCCGGACTGGGAACTGTCGCCGGGAGCTCCGGACTGGGAACTGTCGCCGGAAGCTCTGGACTGGGAACTGTCGCCGGAAGCTCTGGATGGGGAAATGTCGCCGGAAGCTCTGGACTGTGGAGGCGCACTGGAGGCCTGATGCGTGGGGCCGGTACAGGTGGCACCGGGCTGGTGACACGCACCTCAGGGCGAGTGCGAGGAGCAGGTACAGGACGTACTGGACTGGGGACCTGCACTCCAAGGAGAGTGCGAGGAGCAGGTACAGGACGTACCTGTCTGGGAAGGCACACTTGAGGGAGAGTGCGAAGAGCAGGAACAGGACGTACCGGGCTGTGGAGGTGCACTGGAGACACGGTGCGTAGAACCGACACACATTGTACTGGAACGATGACACTCTTCACACGGTGAGTACGAGGAATTGGCACAGGACGTACTGGGCTGTGAAGGTGCACTGGAGACCTGGTGCGTATAGCCGGCAACAATTGTACCGGAACTTTACCACACTTCTCAGGACGAGTACGGGGAGTTGGCACAGGACGTACTGGGCTGGGAAGGCGTACTGGAGACCTGGTGCGTATAGCCGGCATCACTTGTACCGGAACTTTAACACACTTCTCAGGATGAGTACGGAGAGCTGACTCAGGTGGCTTTAAATAGATCACAAGCTCCTTAGGGCAAACGTCGTGCATCCTCCACCAATTCAATAACTCTCTCATTTCTCTCTCCTCCACATTCTCCCTCAACTCACTGACAGTCTCTGGTTCACTCCCTTCAACTTTCGCCGCCCACTCCTCGCTCAATCTGTCCCAATATTCCCCCTCGGTCTCTGACTCACCCCTCAGCGTCTCCGACCACTCCGTGTGCCCCCTCCCAATTCTTTTTTGAGGCTGCCTCTTGGGTTTCCGTCGTGGCCGCGAACCCCGGTGTTGTCGTTGTTGTTCCCTCGCTGCCTCCGCCTGCTTCCATGGCAGGCTTCTGTCTCCTGCCATAATCTCTTCCCACGTCCAGGATGTCCTCCACTCCTGGCTTTCCTCCTGGGCAAGCTGCTTGGTCCTTTGTTGGTGGGATCTTCTGTCACGATCGTTATCATGAGTGGCCCAAGATGCAGCCTGGTATGGTTCCATCCTCTTTATTTTGAAGTGAAACTCAGAGAAAATAAATGCAAAACGAAATGTGAAGCTGCTATAGTGCTCACAGGCAACTATACATAGTCAAGATCCCACAAAGCACCAAGGAGAAATGGCTGCCTAAATATGATCCCCAATCAGAGACAACGATAAACAGCTGCCTCTGATTGGGAACCATACCAGGCCAACATAGAAATATAATCACCTAGATGTCCAACCCTAGTCACACCCCGACCTAACCAACATAGACATTCACTCTTTCTCCTTCTCTTCCTCTCTCCCTCTTCCTCTTGCTCTCTCTGTTTCTCACTCTTTCTCAATACCGCTCTCTCTCTTTCTCTCTCCCTCTCTCTCTCTGTCTGTCTCTCACTTTTGCATTGACAAACAAACACAATCTCACACTAAAAAGCTTTTTGGTGTTCTGGCTACTGAGATTTTAATTTAAAATGCAGGTTTGACACACACTCCCACACACACACATACCGCTATTTCATTTCATACTTAATGCACCGCTGTATAAATCTCAGATGCATATGTGTGTGTGTGTGTGTGTGTGTGTGTGTGTGTGTGTGTGTGTGTGTGTGTGTGTGTGTGTGTGTGTGTGTGTGTGTGTGTGTGTGTGTGTGTGTGTGTGTGTGTGTGTGTGAGTGAGTGAGTGAGAAAGAGAAAAAAAATGGCGTCGACAGAGAGGGCTGCCTGGCTTCTAGCTCTTAGGAAACTTTGCAGTATTTTTTTTACATATTACTTACATTATTAGCCGAGATTTTTTTTGTGTCATTACATACAGCCTTAAAGAACTATTGGATATCAGAGCGGCGGAACTCACCACCACTACAAGCATTACGACCAGGAATACGACTTTCCCCAAAGCGGATCCTTTGTTCCATCCCCAAGGGCAATTGAACTGACTCCAGAGGCCGACCCAAAACAATGCCAGCGGAGAAGAGGTACTCGGTGTGGTCTTCTAGTCCGACTTAGGAGGTGCGCACACCACCCACAGCTTCCGAGTGTATTACTCGCTAATGTTCAGTCTTTGGATAATAAAATTGATGATTTCTAGGCAAGGGTTTCTTTCCAGAGAGACATCAGGGATTGTAATGTACTCTATTTCACGTAAACATGGTGTCACGCCCTGACATTAGAGAGCCTTTTTATGTCTCTATTTGGTTTGGTCAGGGTGTGATTTGGGGTGGGCATTCTATGGTTTTGTTTTCTATGATTTTGTATTTCTATGTTTTGGCCAGATCTGGTTCTCAATCAGGGACAGCTGTCTATAGTTGTCTCTGATTGGGAACCATACTTAGGAAGCCCTTTTCCCTCCTTTCTTTGTGGGAAGTTGTCTTTGTTTGTGGCACTATAGCCTTAAGCTTCACGGTTGTTTTTGTATTGTTTATTGTTTTTGTCGCCGTCATCCTAAATAAAAGGAATATATACGCTCACCAAGCTGCACCTTGGTCCTCTTCATTCGACGGCCGTGACACATGGCTCTCTCTTGGGATATACTGTCTGAGTCGGTCCAGCCAGTTGGGTTCTCAGTTCATCGCGCAGACAGGAATAAAGGATGGGCGGGTATGTTTCATGATTAACGACTCATGGTGTAATTGCGATAACATACAGGAACTCAAGTCCTGACCAAGAATACCTCACAATCAAATGCTGATCGTAATATCTCCCAAGAGAATTTTCTTCTGTTATAGTCACGGCTATATATATCCCCTTCAATCCGATACCACGATGGCACTCAAAGAACTTTGAGAACTTTATGCAAACTGAAAAACAGATATCCTGGGGCCGCATTTATTGTGGCTGGGGATTTTAACAAATGTGTGGAAAAGGCTGCCGAAGTTCTATCAACACATCGACTGTAGTACACACGCTGCTAAAGCACAACCACTGCTACACCAACTTCCGGGATGTCTACAAGAACCTCCCCCGCCCTCCTTTCGGCAAATCTGACCACAAATTCATTTTGCTCCTCCCTTCCTTTAAACTCAAACAGTATAGACGTCAGTATAGAGTCAAAGTGGAGTCGCAATTCAACGGCTCAGACACGAGACGTATTTGGCAGGGTCTACAGACAATCATGGACAACAAAAGGAAAACCAGCCACGTCGCCTACACTGACGTCTTGCTTTCGGACAAGCTGAACACCTTCTTCGCCTGCTTTGAGGATAACAGTGCCCCCGACGCAGGCCGCTACCCAGGACTGTGGGCTCTCCTTCTCCGTGGCCGAACGTGAGTAAGACATTTAAATGTGTTAACCCTCGCAGGGCTGCCGGCCCAGACGGCATCCCTAGCCGCGTCCTCAGAGCATGTGCAGACCAGCTGGCTGGTGTGTTTACGGACATATTCAATCTCTTCCTGTCCCAGTCAGCTGTCCCCACTTGCCTCAAGATGACCATCATTGTTCCTGTAGCCAAGAAAGCAAAGGTAAGTGAACTAAAGTTCTGTCATCATGAAGTGCTTTGAGAGACTAGTCAAGGATCATGGGTCCCTCTAGACCCACTTCAATTTGCTTACCGCCCCAATAGATCCACAGACGATGCAATCGCCATCACACTGCACACTGCCCTATCCTATCAGGACAAGAGGAATACCTACAGTGGGGCAAAAAAGTATTTAGTCAGCCACCAATTGTGCAAGTTCTCCCACTTAAAAAGATGAGAGAGGCCTGTCATTTTCATCATAGGTACACTTCAACTATGACAGACAAAATGAGAAATAAAAATCCAGAAAATCACATTGTAGGATTTTTTATGAATTTATTTGCAAATTATGGTGGAAAATAAGTATTTGGTCACCTACAAACAAGCAAGATTTCTGGCTCTCACAGACCTGTAACTTCTTCTTTAAGAGGCTCCTCTGTCCTCCACTCGTTACCTGTATTAATGGCACCTGTTTGAACTTGTTATCAGTATAAAAGACACCTGTCCACAACCTCAAACATTCACACTCCAAACTCCACTATGGCCAAGACCAAAGAGCTGTCAAAGGACACCAGAAACAAAAATTGCCTTTAAATTGTTGAAGCCTTCCACAAGCTTCACACAATAAGTTGGGTGAATTTTGGCCCATTCCTCCTGACAGAGCTGGTGTAACTGATTCAGATTTGTAGGCCTCCTTGCTCGTTCACTCTTTTTCAGTTCTGCCAACAAATTTTCTATAGGATTGAGGTCAGGGCTTTCTGATGGCCACTCCAATACCTTGACTTTGTTGTCCTTAAGCCATTTTGCCACAACTTTGGAAGTATGCTTGGGGTCATGGTCCATTTGGAAGACCCATTTGCGACCAAGCTTTAACTTCCTGACTGATGTCCTGAGATGTTGCTTCAATATATCCACATAATTTTCCTGCCTCATGATGCCATGTATTTTGTGAAGTGCGCCAGTCCCTCCGGCAGCAAAGCACCCCCCACAACATGATGCTGCCACCCCCATGCTTCAAGGTTGGGATGGTGTTCTTCGGCTTGCAAGCCTCCCCCTTTTTCCTCCAAACATTATGGCCAAACAGTTCTATTTTTGTTTCATCAGACCAGAGGACATTTCTCAAAAAAGTACGATCTTTGTCCCCATGTGCAGTTGCAAACCGTAGTCTGGCTTTTTTATTGCGGTTTTTGAGCAGTGGCTTCTTCCTGCTGAGCTGCCTTTCAGGTTATGTCAATATAGGACTCGTTTACTGTTTCCTCCAGCATCTTTACAAGGTCCTTTGCTGTTGTTCTGGGATTGATTTGCAATTTTTGCACCAAAGTACGTTCATCTCTAGGAGACAGAACACATCTCCTTCCTGAGAAGTATGACGGCTGTGTGGTCCCATGGTGTTTAAACCTGCATACTATTGTTTGTACAGCTGAACGTGGTACCTTCAGGCATTTGGAAATTGCTCCCAAGAATGAACCAGACTTGTTGAGGTCTACAATTTTTTTCTGAGGTCTTGAGTGATTTCTTTTGATTTTCCCATGATGTCAAGCAAAGAGGCACTGAGTTTGAAGGTAGGCCTTGAAATACATCCACAGGTACACCTCCAATTGACTCAAATGATGTCAATTAGCCTAACAGAAGCTTCTAAAGCCATGACATAATTTTCTGGAATTTTCCAAGCTGTTTAAAGGCACAGTCAACTTAGTGTATGTAAACGTCTGACCCACTGGAATTGTGATACAGTGAATTATAAGTGAAATAATCTGTCTGTAAACAATTGTTGGAAAAATTACTTGTGTCATGCACAAAGTAGATGTCCTAATCGACTTGCCAAAACTATAGTTTGTTAACAAGAAATTTGTGGAGTGGTTGAAAAACAAGTTTTAATGACTCCAACCTAAGTGTATGTAAACCTCCGACTTCAAATGTATGTTGTGAAATGGTTAGATATTACTTTTTAGATATTACTGCAATGTCGGAGCTAGAAACACAAGCATTTCGCTACACCCGCAGTAACATCTGCTAAGCACGTGTATTTGACCATGTGTGTGTGTGTGTGTGTGTGTGTGTGTGTGTGTGTGTGTGTGTGTGTGTGTGTGTGTGTGTGTGTGTGTGTGTGTGTGTGTGTGTGTGACTCGAGAGTGCACTGACAGGAACAAAGCTCCTTGCTGTTTGATCTCTTCTTTAGAAGTCCCAGTCTCGGAGACACACAAAGAATAAAGCCCTCTGTCACAGAGTGTTGCCTTGGGAACACCTGTACACAGACATCCCAGAGAGGCTATTACACTGCATGGCTTTTCACACTACAGAGCTGAGCCAGGCTGTACTTGGCTGGCTGGCCTGGTTATGCTCAGACAAATAGTTGCTGGAACCTTGCTGAAAAGGAAAATATCAGTGCCAGCAAAGTACGGTTTAGGTCGACCTTATACTGTGAAAAGGGTCTGTCCTTCATCCCTGCAATCTAGAAGATGTAGATATTCACAGAACATGTGATGCCTAACTGATGTCTAACAAAACTGTCAACGTCAATGACAGAACATACCCGGTTCATTTGCAGTAGTCTCTGTCACTATGCTACAGAAGTGGTCATATGTGACAGAAGTCTGGTGCCTTCTAGATCCGTTTCTGGTATTTTACTGTATGCATCCCCAGCCTGGTGTCATAACAATGTGGGTGTGATTTCTCCAATCTGTCCATCTTGCCCTCTGCTGAGTGGTAGCGTCTGTCCCCCCTGTCTTAATCAAAGATCAGTATGTGTGTGTGTGTGTGTGTGTCTGTGTGTGTCTGTGTGTGTCTGTGTGTGCTATAGTGTGTCTCCCCTATATTTTTTTAAGGGGTAGATCAGCTTTAATATTGCCGATAGATTGTGGCTTCCATCAATCTTATTGTCTTCATCATTTCCAATCCTCCATATATTTTTTTGTAAATATTATTTTCCCCTAACCCTACCACCCCTCTCCTAATTGAAGTAAACTAACGGACAACAACACTTAGGCTTCTACTTCCAGCTTATACATACTACAGTTGAAGTCAGAAGTTTACATACACCTTAGCCAAATACATTTAAACTCAGTTTTTCACAATTCCTGACATTTAATCCCAGTAAAAAAATTGTTTTAGGTCAGTTAGGATCACCACTTCATTTAAAGAATATGAAATGTCAGAATAATAGTAGAGAGAATGATTTATTTCAGCTTTTATTTCTTTCATCACATTCTCAGTGGGTCAGAAGTTTACATACACTCAATTAGTATTTGGTAGTATGTAAACAATTGTTGGAAAAATGACTTGTGTCATGCACAACGTAGATGTCCTAACCGACTTACCAAAACTATAGTGTGTTAACAAGAACTTTGTGGAGTGGTTGAAAAATTAGTTTTTATGACTCCAACCTAACTGTATGTAAACTTCCGACTTCAACTGTATATTTTACAGACAATGTCCCTTGTCTTAGTCAGGGCTTTACTCTTCAATCTGAAAGCTAAGACATCAGGAATCAGATGGTTGACACCAGGATTCAGCTGATTGGGCTTCCAGAGTTTAAGGCAGGACATTTTAAGTGAGTGTTACTCTCAGGTGTAAGCTGTCTAATGCACAGTGTTTGGCTACTGAGAGAGAAAATGTGTGTGTGTGTTGCAGAGAAAGAGTGTGGTGTGTGGTGTGTGTGTGTGTGTGTGTGTGTGTGTGTGTGTGTGTGTGTGTGTGTGTGTGTGTGTGTGTGTGTGTGTGTGTGTGTGTGTGTGTGTGTGTGTGTGTGTGGTGTGAGAGAGTGTATGACACAACCATTGCAGATCATTTAAATGTCACAGATTCACAAGGAGAGGGATCAAAGACATCAGGAGACTTAGATCTCAGATTCGAAAGACAAAATATGTATCATCATCATCATCATCATCATCATCATCACCGAGTATGTTTACAAATGTGCAGTTCTGGCAGTTCTGCTGTTCACGAACATACATTCCATTCACCCACAGAATATTCCATTGCAGCATTCTATTGTACTCGTAACAAGATCTCATAACAGTATCTAACACAATGTTATTCAAGGTGAATCATCGACATACATAACCTCCCCAGCTCGGGAACAAAAACAATAAGAAAGGCAGTGTGGCGGCCAGTGGCGCTGTTTTTCCCTACTGCGGATCCCTACTGCGGATTCCCTACTGCGGATTCCCTACTGCGGATCCCTACTGCGGATTCCCTACTGCGGATCCCTACTGCGGATTCCCTACTGCGGATTCCCTACTGCGGATCCCTACTGTGGATTCCCTACTGCGGATTCCCTACTGCGCATTCCATCTTTAAGATTCAGTTGAAATGCATCCAGTCAATGGAACCAGCAAGTGGCCATGATCATTATCACATGCCGAATGATACAATACTTAGCTTGAAGATATTTGGAGACTGAAATGTCATTGTGTTTGATGCAGCGTTTGTCTCTATGTTCATATACAGTACATGAGTGAGACATTTATTTGAGCTTACAAGGTCTCTCAGCGAACTGGTGTGTCTTCATAGCTCATAGAAGGAGAGTCAATGTGATGATTGTCCTCCCCATACACTGAACTGTAGCTATAAAGTATGAATCAGTTAGCGTGTCCTAAGATCCCGTCTTACTATAACATTGCAGGCAACGTTGGGAGAACTTTACAGCTACGTTGTCTCAAGGTTGACACAATGCTGCCATGCTTGTATGGTCGCCTTCCTCGGTCATTTAGGGTAAAATTTAAGTTAATGTTCAAGTTAAACTTCAGATTCAACACTTATTCAGATTCTGATTCAGCTCCAACCCTGTCTTGTGTACTCTCCTCAACTCGTGTGTCCATGTTGAGTTAGTTTGACCATTTTCAAAAATGGATTTCACATTTGGGTTCCAAGAAAGTCCTAGGGAAATATGTGGTCCCAAGACAACCCAGGAACAGGCATGTAGAATGAGGCTTCAATACTGCTACATTTCTATGGAGTGTGTTGCTATTTCAACCCAGCAGGCAAAGCTCGTTGTAATGACGTTGTTGGTTATAATATGGTTGTAATCAAGTCTTTTCAACCCATTTTGCCCACTGGGAATGTTGTTTAGCAGACAGAAAGGATCAACCATTATGCCATTTCTACCATACATATTTAATATATCTGTGTCACGGTTGTAATAATTGTTTACCTTACCACTCATTATCATAATGACAACTCAACAAAGGTCATGATGTGATGTGTTTCACCCTATCAATACAAAACTCTTAGTAACACTTTATTTAGATAGTCCATCTGTAGATGCTCTACAGACTATCTACAGACTCAGTAATATTTCAACTAACTATCTTCTAACCCTAACCTTAACCCTTACCCTAACCCTAATCTTAACCCTAACCCTTATTCTAAACCTAACCCTAACCTTATTCCTTACCCTAACCCTAATCTTAACCCTAACCCTTATTCTAAACCTAACCCTAACCTTATCCCTTACCCTAACCCTAATCTTAACCCTAACCCTTATTCTAAACCTAACCCTAACCTTATCCCTTACCCTAACCCTAATCTTAACCCTAACCCTTATTCTAAACCTAACCCTAACTGTAACCTTAGCAAGCTGTTTCTTATCAACCCATAGTTTGTTGATAGTATGACCATCTGTTGAGAACATATAGATGGACTATCCAAATAAAGTGTGACCAAACTCTTAACGGGTCTAGAAAACCACACAATTGTTTTACCCACATATTTACAGAAAACAAAACAAAAAATTGCTTCATTAAAACCCATACCTCGAAACTCACATTGACATGGTTGTTTAAAAGTCCTGATTGCAGAAAACCCTTCCCTGCCATTCAAGACAGAAACAGAGTATCAAATCAGGTCAAAAACATTCAAGACAGAAACAGAGAATCCAATCAGGTCAAAAACATTCAAGACAGAAACTGTGAAATCTGTTAAAACGCAAAGCAAAAAGAAAGTTTTTTTAATGTGTTCACCACTTCACAGGGGAAAAATACATTAAACTCTCAACAACATCAACAAACAGAAAAACGGCATAGCATGGAACTGTGTCCTTTTAAAGGCAAGTCTGTTTGTTGTCTTGCCTTTTTAGAACGATACGATTTACCAGTAGCTAGAGATGCCCATGACAAACATAGGTTGGTGGTAACCGTTAGATAGATCACGTAAGAGTTTGACTAAAACCATGGAAACGCCACGCACGTGTCCTCCGTGGAGGATAGATCTAGAATCTCCTCATTGTCCCCCAGGAAAATGAGCCTAAATTTAGTCTATTGTATATATGTGTATATTTCACACTATGTTGAGGTCAAAATAAAAGTATAATGCTTGTATGGTTTTAACCTCGAATACATATTCATTTCATCGCCATCAATCAACTGCATTACACGTCAACTTCCACCACCACCAGCTATGCTCCACCATTACCAGCTTATCCGAACGGGAGTCACTAGTTAGCAAATAAATATGTAAACCTGAAAAGGACAACTTCTAAATAGTATGCAGCAAAACAGCCAAATACTGTATATCCAAATCAGATTTTAGTAACTACATTGTTGGCCTGTTAGAACACATCATTTATGACGGATTTGACAAATAATAACTTTGACGGATCAGCATTTTTGAATGAGTGCCAATGACGGCGTCCTTGTGCTGTCCCCAACGGTCTGCGTTCCATTGATGTCTTACCATATGTTTTGGTAGTGGCAGAGTTACTTCTCATGGCTTTCTCAAGGTAAACAATAACACTTTGTTACTGAGGGCCACCAACCTGAATACAGTAAGTGCTTTATTCCAGTGAGTCCAGGGAACTGCAAACTGACTCTAGATCAGAATGCTCTAAAAACAAATGGTGTCGTCTCATATATGGTTTCAGAGAAAAGGGATTCTGACTGACACTGTCTCGTGTCTATGACATCATTAATCACAGAGGTACTATATAGGAATGTTTAATGAACCATAGATACTGACCCTTAGTTTAAAAGAACTATGTGGTTGTTTAAAGTTACAATCTGTTACTTTCAATTCCAGTCCGAAGTGCTGCCACTGAACTTGTGTATATAAAGTGAAGAGAGTGTTTACCTAACCGGTAGATTTTTGTTTAGCGTCTTGGCCAAGTGTGTTTGCAATACATCGAGTAGCCACTGAGGACATTCAAGTTACAGATTGTATCCTTAAAACGTTGTATTCAAATGAATTGACTTTATATCGCTCTGAATAGAAGTGTCACATACAATGCATATCCCTGTCTATCTGGGTTGAATGATCAGTCATTTAGTGACTGCATGGAACTGAGTGCCCAAAACATAGTTGAATATCTAAACGTATGTAAACATACGTTACATTTGCATATATTTACTATAGATATCAATATATGTTTATGAGCTACTCACTGAGCACCGAAGCTGTTGCACAGATAACTTCCAGGCGTTTAGAAAATATATTGTATGAATATATTTATTATATATTTGTATACATAGTAGTGTATGTATTGCAGCCCTGACCCTCTGGACTGATATAGTGGTGATGAGTTTGTTTCTTGTACTCTATGACTATCATTGTAGCGGATATCACCGCTCTGGGTAACACTGACATCACTTAGTTAGATTGTAGGATTGTGGTTCACAAAAGGAGTCTCTATAGTACACTGCTTTTTAAAAGAGCCCTATGGGCCCTCGTCAGAAGAAGTGCACTATAAACGGAATAGGGTGCCATTTGGGACGCACACAAACTGCATGGCGATCGCTAGCAATATCCAATGGTTTTCTGACTGCTGTGGGGTCAAAGTACACATATCAAACACTCAGTAACCTCCAAGACATCGTCAGATTAAAAACACACTCATACACACACACACACACACACACACACACACACACACACACACACACACACACACACACACACACACACACACACACACACACATACACACACACACACAGAGAGAGACACATGTACACACACGGAGAGACGCACGTACACACACAGAGACGCATGTACGTACACACACACACACACACACACACACACACACACACACACACACACACACACACACACACACACACACACACACACACACACACACACACACACACACACACACACACACACACAGTCCTAAGCCATCTGTAGAAGTCTCTCAGTCTTCCAAAATTCCACAACCAATATTATTTTCGTTTTAAAATGCTCTGTTTTCCCAAGTTTAGTATTCCCATTTTCCCATTCTCCACATGTCCCAGGGCTCTGGTTCCAGTGCTTCACTGCTGGACCTGCTTCAAGCTGAAATAGAGGAGAGAGAGAGAGAGAGAGGGAGAGAGAGAGAGAGAGACAGAGAAGTCAGTAAGATTTCAGCAAGTGCCTCGCAACCTCAGGCCCATGGACCAGAAATCTGTGGGATATTGATACCATTCTGAAAAAGATGTTCAGCAGATTTAAAGGAGCTTCTCTGGAGAAATCAAAGGGAAATGTCTAACACCAGACACATTTTGAGGTGGGCTATCCCTTTAACCATCTGTGAGGATGTCATATTTAAATCACTGAAGTCTACCGAAAGTCAGCCTCAAATATACAATTTTTTCCCTCTGCAGCGTTCACTCGGATGCCTGGGTTTTTTGGAAGACATTTGTTTTAAAGAGGGACGAGAAAAGACTTCAGAGTACAAAACCATCAATAGAAGGAATTATACAATAATCCGATTTCACAATCTTCTCCTCATTATGCTGTCAGTTGTTAATGCTTCCCATTCCAGCTGTTCACCCATTTAAAACAAAAGCAGGGAGATAGGGAGTGTAAATCCCTCTGGTTTTTAGATGCAGTAATTACCGAGGGATTCTGGGTTTATCATGTCTCTGGTGATTATGTTTAAACGTGTCCTACGCTAGCCGCATTCTCTGCCATTATCACACAGAGACAAAGAGACGCCACAGGCGGCCATTTAAAAAAAAAATCTATTAAAACAAAGAGATAAGTGTGATTTGGGAGTGTTATTACGTAACAAAGATAGTTGCTAGTGAAAGTCTACACACCCCTTGCACAGTCTTCACAATTTGCTAAAAATTGATTACATTAAATGTTTTTCCTATTGATCTACACAATCTACTCCACAAGGGAAAATGTTCCAAATTACTAAGAAATACAAAATTAAACACCCCAGAGTTAATACCTTTGGCAGCCATTACAGCTGTGAATAATTGCTTTATATAGAGTCTACCAACCTTACACAACTCTTAGGGCAACATACACTGAGTGTACAAAACATGTACATTATGCTAATTTCCATGACATAGACTGCCCAGGTGAATAGAGATGAAAAGTTATGATCTCTTATTGACGTCACTTGTTACATCCACTTCAGTGTAGATGAAGGGGAGGAGACGGGTTAAAGAAGGATTTTTAAGCCTTGACACAACTGAGACATGGATTGTGTACTGTATGTGTGCCATTCAGAAGGTGAATGTGTACCATTCAGAGGGTGAATGGGCAAGACTAAAGATTTAAGTGTGAGGTATGGTAGTAGGTGGCAGGCGCACCGGTTTGAGTTTGTTAGGAACTGCAATGCTGCTGCTTTTTTCATGCTCATCAGTATCCTATGTGTGTATTAAGAACGGTCCACCATGCAAAGGACATCCAGCCAACTTGACACAACTGTGGGAAGCATTGGAGTCAACTGTGGAATGCTTTCGACACCTCGTAGAGTTCATGCCCCAATGAAATGAGGCTGTTCTGAGGGCAAAAGGGGGTACAACTCAATATTAAGAAGTGTTTGAGATGTTTTGAACACAGTGTATATCCATCGTTTTTGTCAAAATTGCTCACGTCACTAAATTTAGTTGGGAATCATCAATGGACAGCAATATTCAAACGCTGTCTCTGTTTTTTAAGCATATTTAAGTCCTTTTATATTTATTTTCATCCGAACAAACTGCTGCCACCACAATACTTGAAAATACAAAAGGGTCAACAACATTTAATTCACTCCATATTACTGGCCTGTATGACAAAGTGTAAAGAAGAAGGCCTGTGTTAAAAAATCCACTCCAAATCATCCATTTTGTTTTCTACAAGGCCGTTGAGTAATACTGCAAGACAACACCGCAAAGACATTACCTTTTTGACCTAAATGAAAAACTACAGGTTTAGGTCATATCCAATACAACACAATACATAGTGAAATCCGTTGTATTTTTAAGTACTGTGTTGGCAGCATCATGTTATGGGTATGTTTGTCAAATCACAGGTCAAAAGTCTCTTTTGGAAACCTAACCCTGAGATAGAGTTTTTTTTTTCAGCAAGACATTTACACAGATTTTTATGCCAAAGACACAACAGAATATCTTCAAATCTACTCAAACTTTATTTGTCACATGTGCCGAATACAACAAGTGTAGACCTTACCGCGAAATGCTTACTTACAAGCCCTTAACAAACAGTGCAGTTCAAGAAGAGTTAAGAATATATTTACCAAATAAAGTAAAGTATAAAAAGTAACACAATAACATAACGAGGTTATATACAGGGGCACCGGTATCGCGTCAGCGTGCAGGGGTACAGGTTAGAGGTCATTTGTACATGTACATGTAGGTAGGTAGGGGTGAAGTGACGATGCATAGATAATAAACAGCGAGTAGCGGCAGTGTACAAAACAAATGGAGTGGGGGGGATCAATGTAATAGTCTGGTGTTGAGTGCTCCTGAATGGTCTAGTCTCAGTCCTGACTTACATTTGCTTGAAAATCCGAGACAAGGTTTGATTCTTGCTATCCATCAATTATACCCTGATCAAGCCAGCTTGGCTGTCGAAACGTTGGTTATTAAATAATTGCTTCTGAGCTCCGAGAGGGCTCTTCTTTTCTTTCTCATCTGAGCTTCGGACATTTTTACCAAAACAATGGACATACAATTCCTTCGGAAAGTATTCAGACCCCTTGACTTTTTCCACATGTTGTCACGTTACAGCCTTATTCTAAAATGGGTTAAATAAAACAATTATCTTAGAAGAAAAGGTGCTATGTAGAACCTAAAAGGGTTCTTCGGCTGTCCCCATAGGAGAACCCTTTGAAGAACCCTTTTTGGTTCTAGAAAGATACCAGGTAAAACTCTATTGGATTCCATGTAGAACCCTTTCCAAAGAGTTCCGAGTTTCACAAAAGGAGTCTCTATAGTACACTGCTTTTTAAAAGAGCCCTATGGGCCCTCGTCAGAAGAAGTGCACTATAAACGGAATAGGGTGCCATTTGGGACGCACACAAACTGCATGGCGATCGCTAGCAATATCCAATGGTTTTCTGACTGCTGTGGGGTCAAAGTACACATATCAAACACTCAGTAACCTCCAAGACATCGTCAGATTAAAAACACACTCATACACACACACACACACACACACACACACACACACACACACACACACACACACACACACACACACACACACACACACACACACACATACACACACACACACATATGTGTATGTGTATGTGTATGTGTATGTGTTTGTGTGTGTGTGTATGTGTTTAGTGCTATGGGCTGGAAGAGGACAGGGCTGAGGTTTGGGTTTAGTGCTAGGGGCTGGAAGAGGATAGGACTGAGGTTTGGGTTTAGTGCTATGGGCTGGAAGAGGACAGGCCTGAGGTTTGGGTTTAGTGCTAGGGTCTGGAAGAGGACAGGGCTGAGGTTTGGGTTTAGTGCTAGGGGCTGGAAGAGGACAGGGCTGAGGTTTGGGTTTAGTGCTAGGGGCTGGAAGAGGACAGGGCTGAGGTTTGGGTTTAGTGCTAGGGGCTGGAAGAGGACAGGGCTGAGGTTTGGGTTTAGTGCTCGGGTTAGGAAGAGGACAGGGCTGAGGTTTGGGTTTAGTGCTAGGGGCTGGAAGAGGACAGGGCTGAGGTTTGGGTTTAGTGCTAGGGGCTGGAAGAGGACAGGGCTGAGGTTTGGGTTTAGTGCTATGGGCTGGAAGAGGACAGGGCTGAGGTTTGGGTTTAGTGCTAGGGTTAGGAAGAGGACAGGGCTGAGGTTTGAGTTTAGTGCTAGGGGCTGGAAGAGGACAGGGCTGAGGTTTGGGTTTAGTGCTAGGGGCTGGAAGAGGACAGGGCTGAGGTTTGGGTTTAGTGCTCGGGTTAGGAAGAGGACAGGGCTGAGGTTTGGGTTTAGTGCTAGGGACTGGAAGAGGACAGGGCTGAGGTTTGGTTTTAGTGCTATGGGATGGAAGAGGACAGGGCTGAGGTTTGGGTTTAGTGCTAGGGGCTGGAAGAGGACAGGGCTGAGGTTTGGGTTTAGTGCTAGGGGCTGGAAGAGGACAGGGCTAAGGTTTGGGTTTAGTGCTAGGGGCTGGAAGAGGACAGGGCTGAGGTTTGGGTTTAGTGCTAGGGGCTGGAAGAGAACAGGGCTAAGGTTTGGGTTTAGTGCTAGGGGCTGGAAGAGGACAGGCCTGAGGTTTGGGTTTAGTGCTAGGGGCTGGAAGAGGACAGGGCTGAGGTTTGGGTTTAGTGCTAGGGGCTGGAAGAGGACAGTGCTGAGGTTTGGGTTTAGTGCTAGGGGCTGGAAGAGGATATGACTGAGGTTTGGGTTTAGTGCTAGGGTTAGGAAGAGGACAGGGCTGAGTTTTGGGTTTAGTGCTAGGGGCTGGAAGAGGACAGGGCTGAGGTTTGGGTTTAGTGCTAGGGGCTGGAAGAGGACAGGGCTGTGGTTTGGGTTTGGGTTTAGTGCTAGGGGCTGGAAGAGGACAGGGCTGAGGTTTGGGTTTAGTGCTAGGGGCTGGAAGAGGACAGGATTGAGGTTTGGGTTTAGTGCTAGGGGCTGGAAGAGGACAGGGCTGAGGTTTGGGTTTAGTGCTAGGGGCTTGAAGAGGACAGGGCTAAGGTTTGGGTTTAGTGCTAGGGGCTGGAAGAGGACAGGGCTGAGGTTTGGGTTTGGGTTTAGTGCAAGGGGCTGGAAGAGGACAGGGCTGAGGTTTGGGTTTAGTGCTATGGGCTGGAAGAGGACAGGGCTGAGGTTTGGGTTTAGTGCTAGGGGCTGGAAGAGGACAGGCCTGAGGTTTGGGTTTAGTGCTAGGGGCTGGAAGAGGACAGGGCTGAGGTTTGGGTTTAGTGCTAGGGGCTGGAAGAGGATAGGACTGAGGTTTGGGTTTAGTGCTAGGGGCTGGAAGAGGACAGGGCTGAGGTTTGGGTTTAGTGCTAGGGACTGGAAGAGGTCAGGGCTGAGGTTTGGGTTTAGTGCTCGGGTTAGGAAGAGGACAGGGCTGAGGTTTGGGTTTAGTGCTAGGGGCTGGAAGATGACAGGGCTGAGGTTTGGGTTTAGTGCTAGGGGCTGGAAGAGGACAGGTCTGAGGTTTGGGTTTAGTGCTAGGGGCTGGAAGAGGACAGGGCTGAGGTTTGGGTTTAGTGCTAGGGGCTGGAAGAGGACAGGTCTGAGGTTTGGGTTTAGTGCCAGGGGCTGGAATAGGACAGGGCTGAGGTTTGGGTTTAGTGCTAGGGGCTGGAAGAGGACAGGGCTGAGGTTGGGTTAGTGCTAGGGGCTGGAAGAGGACAGGGCTGAGGTTTGGGTTTAGTGCTATGGGCTGGAAGAGGACAGGGCTGAGGTTTGGGTTTAGTGCTATGGGCTGGAAGAGGACAGGGCTGAGGTTTGGGTTTAGTGCTAGGGTTAGGAAGAGGACAGGGCTAAGGTTTGAGTTGTCACCAGTCAGTCATTAGACTAGAATACAGCTAGAATATACCTCCCACAACCAGTCAGTCATTTAGACTAGACAGCTAAATATACCTCCCACAACCAGTCAGTCATTTAGACTAGAACACAGCTAAATATACCTCCCACAACCAGTCAGTCATTTAGACTAGAATACAGCTAGAATATACCTCCCACAACCATCAGTCATTTAGACTAGAATACCTAGGAATATACCTCCCACAACCAGTCAGTCATTTAGACTGAATACAGCTAGAATATACCTCCCACAACCAGTCAGTCATTTAGACTAGAATACAGCTAGAATATACCTCCCCAACCAGTCAGTCATTTAGACTAGAATACAGCTAGAATATACCTCCCCAACCAGTCATTCATTTAGACTAGAATAGACCTCCCACAACCAGTCATCATTTAGACTAGAATACAGCTAGAATATACCTCCCAACCAGTCAGTCATTTAGACTAGAATACAGCTAGAATATACTCCCACACCCATCAGTCATTTAGACTAGAATACAGCTAGAATATACCTCCCACACCAGTCGTCATTTAGACTAGAATCATCTGGAATATACCCCCACAACCAGTCAGTCATTTAGACTAGAATACAGCTAGAATATACCTCCCACAACCAGTCAGTCATTTAGACTGGAATACAGCTAGAATATACCTCCCACACCAGTCAGTCATTTAGACTAAATACAGCTAGAATATACCTCCACAACCCGTCAGTCATTTAGACTAGAATACTGTA